>NW_019417706.1:29632-47793 GCF_000390285.2 Anoplophora glabripennis | reverse complement strand
TACACTGACTATGTGGCGACCTTGACCCCAGGTGACCTTGACCCTAGTTGACCTTGACCCCAGGTGACCTTGGGGTGACCTTGACCCCAGGTGATCTTGACATAACCTTGGGGTGACCTTGACCCCAGGTGACCTTGACATGACCTTGGGGTGACCTTGCCCCCAGGTGACCTTGCCACGTCACTTCCTGGTCCAGAACCCGCCTCTTATATCTACTATTACGCCTAAACTGCGCCAACAGGAAATTGGAAATGTTCATTCGAACACGTTTGTGGTCTAACGTGAGCAAACGTGGCACCTAACGCGCGGACAGTTTTCTCATGTTTAAATGTTGATTTAATATGTGACAAACACGTTATTTTGACATGTTCATAACCTCTGCTATCTCTCTCACTTTAATTCGGCGGTCGTCTAGCACCATTTGGTGAACTTTGGTGATGTTTTCGTCGGTAGTTGCAGTTTTTGGACGTTCCGAACGTTCATCGTCTCCCAAGCTCTTACGGCCACGTTTAAATTCAGCTGCCCAAAATTTCACTGTGGTAAATGATGGTGCAGAGTCCACATATACAGAATCCAACTCATCTTTGATTTGCGTAGGCGTATTGCCTTTCAAAAACAAATATTTAATGACAGCTCGATACTCGATTTTGTCCAGTTTCATGAAAATACGCACATCAATTCACTCAAACGACTGTTACATAACAACTGCGCGTCCAAAATGGCTGAAACTTTGGTGAGTAACTGTCAACAGATGAATAACGAAATTCACTAGCTTTTATTTACGAGTGGTGCCATCTTCATGTTGAGGTCGGAAACTTTTCAGACCACCCTCGTAAATACATAAATCTATAATAAATATACACATATTCTTTCCCAGGGGTTTTTTCTTTCTTTTCCTTAGTGGATCTTTATCGACTACCACTCAACAGTTAGACAATTAAATATTCCTCCGTACCAGGTGAATATGATTCTCATAATAACGAAGAATACGGAAATAGACTAAATAAAAACAGACTAATACTAAATTTAATACAGAAATATATACAAGACGTATTTTTTGAAATTGCCGACAATCCGAAATTTAACGTAATAATGGATGGTGTATAACGAAGCAGATACAATCAATACCCTTTTCACTCTCCAAACTCACTATTAAAATACTAGACCTTCTTATGCAAATTTTTGTAGATCGTATCTGTCAATTTTGTTTTTATCTAAGTTAAAACTTTGTTTCATCATATCTTAACATAAGAAATTTTGTAAATAACTTGTGCATCATTGGTTATATAAACTATATATGTATACTCGATGCTCAATATACCTGCAATAGCATATATTGCATGTAATGTTTGGTTTTGAAGAAAGAGTGTCCAAGATTTTTGGGCAGCCTTAAATGTAAACTTACTCCGTTGTAAAAACATCATTTTAACTTATATGCCACATTTGTACACATTTATATCGAAACAGAAAAAGAAATAAAGATACAATAAATTGAAACAAAAAAAAACAATTTTTTTATACTGGTAATTATTATTTATTTACTCGAGTACCTACTATTACACAATACAAAAATATAACTAATAATCGCAAAAAATAAGTAATACAACACAAACTAACTGTTATTTTTCATAATAATAATATAATTCAACATTTTCTTTTTAATTTTCTCCAACTCTAGCACCAATTTCTCTCCAACTCCGGATCAGTTTAATAGTACCTGTTCCAGGAATTTTTGATAGCTATACAGGGTGATTCACAACTTATTCAAAAAAATTTAGGAATAAATAAAAATTTTTGTAAAATCCTTATAGTTTCCGAGAAAAAAATAATTTTAGTTATAGTACATGCAACCATTACATAGCTGGACAACTGTAGTCTCTAGCGTCATTCGCAATACGCGTGGAGAGCCACGTTGCCTCAGCGACTCCGAATACTGAAATCCATTTTGCAGTCGTCGTTGCGATAGTGTTTACCTGTTATAATAATTATAATTAAAATATAATAGTTTTTTTGTAGTTAGTGTCAAAAATGGTTTGCGTGTATAGCAATTAGGAGTTGATGGATATCGTTTTAAATTATGGTGAAGCAAGACAACATTTGTATTAGTTCGTATAAACTTAGTAAGACGGACCCAAATGTGTTTACACGTTGGTGGATAAAATTTTGAACAATTGTTGTAACATCGGGTATGTTAAATGATTTTATTATTTAAAAACACAATTTAATTTTATTAATTAATAAAGGCAAAAGCAGTTGAATTTGCCGATATAAAATAGGTGCTATAAAATTCTATTTATTTCTTTCCTTGCTAAAGTTTTTGTCCGTTTTTATCACGCCGTCATGCCAGTCGCATTGTGCGGGGTCAAGTTTTACAGCGGACCAGTTTCCAGTGCCGTGCAGAAGTGTATTTTTAAATTATTTTCGAACTACCCTTTTTGGTTTTTTCTTTACAAAATTGTATTTGTAAGAGTCCCTTGTACATCCAGATTTTTTTTGGATAAGTTCTGAATCACCCTGTATATGTAGCTATCTCATTGCTGCTTCCGATTCAAAAAGTTTACTTATTACCAGCGCTTAGTCTTTTCGCGTGTCTCGTTCTTCGATTTCAGAATCAGACAGAAAAATTTCTAAAACATTTATTTGGTTTGATAGTGTATAGAACATGACAAAAATTTAAGGAGGATCGGGTGCTTCATCGGGTTGGTGAAGCGGGACGCGGGGGGCCTATACTTACCGTATTATAAAATCATTGCTGTCAATGCAAAGAATGATTAGGAAGTAAGTAGATTGAAATACAAGCTTGTAGATATTGAATAGAATCAAGTTTAATTTTTAAATTTAAGTATTCTTAAAATTATATATTTCCATTTCTCAATTATTATTTTTTACCCAATATGGATAAATAAATACCAAAAGATGCAACAGAAACTTGGCAACAGCGCACCAGTATGCTGAGTTTATTATTTGTAGTTGGCAGTCCTTGTCATGTATACAGGTGATGACTCGCACAGCTGATGGCTCTAACCTAAAAATGTCGGATGAAGAACAGAGTCGGTAGAAAGGAAAATTTGTGACCAAGAGAAAGTATGAGTGCTTGAGAATTATAACAGAAAATAGTAAAAACAAAACACAAATTGTGATCACAAAGTGCTTCGCGCGGAGAAGTTTAAATATTATTTAGTTATATGTATAAGTGGCATACTCTTCTGAGAATACAAATGTTCCTTAAAGACAGGGGTTTAAAGCGATTGTGTTTATGAAAGTATAATACAATTTGAGACATGTATGTACATACGATGTTATTGCAGCCAAAATTTTATAAAAAATATACTGAAATTGTTCAAATGTTAATTTTATAATGAAAAATGAAATTAAAAATGTCATAATTTATCAAAATGCATGATTGTTATATGCGATATGATGCAAAGTATAAACATTTTATTGTTTATATGCTGCTGTATTTTTTACTTCTTTTATTGAAAGTTTATCGCACTTTATAGATAAAAAAAGATTTCAGCAAAAGTGTGACGTGGTATTTTCGTCGTTCGTCACTATGACGCCTGAGCGGCGGTGGTTTCCTCGGGCGCCAGTTTCTGTTTAAAGTGCAGAAACACCACTACGCGGGCGGCTGCAGTGAAGACACGGTATGTCCAGAGGGTCGAGAGAGAGTTAGACTTCACACAGGAATAAAAGTCACACAGTTGGTATATATTTACATTTATTTAGTTCAATTCTACCTATTTACACTTTGATACTCTACATCTATGGTTGCAAGTGGCTATGGTTATATACAGGGGGTTATTACGAAGAATGGTGAAATAACGGTGCGCTGTTAAGCGGTGACCTGACGAAAGCAATTAGCGGCACTAGTAAAACAAGCGTGAATGTGACGGCAAGCGGCGTGCAGATACCAGGGGGGCGGGGTGAGGAAGCAACAAAGCTATCAGAGCTAAAAGCTATATATATATATACTACAGGCTTGGCAACTATCTCTAAAAATAAACAGAAATACAATTATTAAAGAATAATAGGTTTCCTTGGCACTGGTATGCGGCTGGCACGCTGAAACAGACAAAAATAATTAGCGCCGACCTGCGTTTCAACTCATAGAGCGGATAGGGGGGGAAGCAACACCCTATGACCTGAACGCGCAGCGGGGTCAAGTACACCGGATAATTGCAACAGCGCACTCAACCACGGAGTCGGACGGACGAAAAACAGTATGGTTAATGACGACCTGCGTGTCGACTCATAGAGCGGATAGGAGGGGGAAGCAACACCCTATGACCTGAACGCGCAGCGGGGCTAAGTACACCGGATAATTGCAACAGTGCACCCAGCCACGGAGTCGTACGGACGGATATCTGGAAAGACAAAGTATGATTAGTACAAATGGACAGTAGCCAAGTCTTTTACCTATATTCCCTAAACCTTTAACTTACTTCCTTCCCTCGACACGTCTGCACTGTGAGAACGGTAGAACAGAACTAATTCTGCAGTGCAAATACCTCGCCAGGTCTCTTGTCACCTCAAGATACTTGCGCGTTGAAGATGCGCGGAACCTAACTTACTTCCTTGATGGTCGGATTGGACGGCCTCTGGTGATGACAGGGGATGGAGTGGTTTCTGGCGGCTGCGCGGTTCTGCCAGGCTGGACTTAGCAGAATCTCACCAATTCCTATTGGTGACGTAGTTGGTGCTGGAACGGCTCGACTGGTTGCGACGGCGGCTAGCAGGGAACTGAATTTCCTAATTCAGCTTCTCTCCTAAGTTCCTTGTCTGGGAACGGGCGGCTGCGTAATTCTTCTAGGCTGGACTTGTAAAATTTTATCTACTTCCCACGGTGACGTCTCGGCTTGCTGGAGTTGTTCTCAGGCTCGACTCGTCGCTTCGGTGGCTCGTGAGGAACTGAATCTCGTACGGCAGCTTGTTTGCTGTATTCGTACGGCGGATCCTGGCGGCTGCGCAGTTTTCCTCAGGCAGGACTTAGTGAAATTCTTACCAATTTCTTACTGGTGATGTAGGCCTTACTTGGAACGGCTGACGGCTCGACTGGACTCTACGATGCCTCGTGGTGAACTCTCGCTCCTGCGGCGGCTTAATTCCTAAGCCCTAGTGCTGCTTCGGTAGCGGCTGCGTAGTTCTCCTAAGCGGGACTTGTAAAATTCTTACTCAGGCGGTGACGTATTGCTAGCTAGACGGCAGGCTGGAGCTCGGCACGACTGGTCTCGACGCTGGCTGGTGTCGTGGTGTGGATTCTCAGGCCATCGGCTTGGCGCTGCGCGGTGACGGACGGCGTTTGAAATGCCAATAACAATGCCGGAGCGATAAACTATATTTATTAATAGAATTTAATGAAAAGAAAACAAATGTGGGGTGTTGGAAAATCACTTCGTTACAAAACATACTTCATTTGAAAATTTCCCATTTTATTTTAATATTCCATATTGAATTACATAATTAAACACAAGCTGAATGTAATTCATTTCTAATGACTAACTTGTGTATCGAAACGTTTATTTAAATTTTCCGCCACCTATCCTCATTCCTACCTATTGCGCTGTTGCCGTTACTCTTCACGTTTATTACTTGGCCGACGACAAGAAAGAACTTTTAATGTGTGATAATTTATTTCTCTGCGAAATGTGCGGTAACTTACTTTTTTCTTTCTCTCATCTATGAATTAATGATTCAGGTAAATGTCTATATTTTTTTGTCTTTTTTTCACCCGTAATTCGATTGGAAGGGTAGCAACGTAGCATTTCCCATAAGAACCTATGTTAAATATTAAAATTTTTGGCATTAATTAAAGCAAAAACTAATCGATAAATAATTCGAGAATAATTCACAGATTTGATTTCGCATTGCAAAAATAATATATCTCAATAATTAACTGCATTTTTTCATAACACTCGATCCTCGTTAAACCTGTTGATCTAATTCCTATGTAGCAAGTTCATTATCCTTGTATGGCATATATCTTCTAAATCTTTTTATAAAAATGTTTACTGCAAAATATTTTGTTAGCGGGATTAAAAACATTTTCGATAGCATCTTCCAATTCATTCTTTCTTAACTGAAGATCTCTTGAAAACCTATGGAAACTAATGGATTCGCCAGTTAGGTACTACGAAAACATGCTATCTCAAATTTAGCTTGGAGAACATGCTGTCTAAAATTGTACTTGGAAAACATACTACCTCAAATTAAGCTTGGAAAACATGCTAGCTCAGATCTTAAAGTAAAAACATGCTCTCACACAAAAGTAAGTTTGACTAGAAATTTAAGTTGGCTGCACATTGAATGATTGAAACCGTGCACTTATAATAAACTTATATAATATATTTTTCAAAAAGGAATATTTATGGTCAGGTACACTGTTTATTTTATTTCATCCATTCAACATTTTTCAATTAATTTTGTTAAGTTACTGTTATAAACGACAAAATTGTAATTATAAAAATAGAATAATATGCAGTATGCTTCAACACGTACATTACTCGAAGTTTTTTGATATAACAAATTATAACAAAATAGTGTATACCTTAAAATATAAAAATATTTGTGGGTATACATGTTGCAAGTGACCCAATTTTATATATATAACGTCAAGAGCTTCAGCGAGACGCCGTGCGCCGCCCGGATCACGATTCCCGGAAGACGACCCCGGCAGATTGGCGCCAAGGACCAGGTACTTCTGCCAGCGACTCCACACGAGGAGGGACTCTCCAACGAACTCTCGCCCCGTCAACACGTCTTTTCCACAAACTTAGTTCTTTCGCATCCCGGTATTAACGTCACAGTCAAACTCTTTACGCAACGTTTCGTCTGGCCATCAATAAAGCATGATAGCAGACGATGGACACGTTGTTGCGTCGAATGTCAACGCGCAAAAGTGACGCGACACGTAACTTCTCCGACAGGTTCATTTCAACCTTCGTCACGAGGTTTGAACATATCCACGTTGATATCGTCGTGATGCCGCCATCCGAGGGCTACCGCTACTGCTTAACCTGCGTAGACCGTTTCATCAGGTGGCCAGAAGCAATTCCGCTAGAGAACCAGGAGGCAGAAACTGTAGCTCGCGCTTTATATGCGAATTGGATATGCAGATTTGGATCACCCTTGTGAATAACGACGGATCAGGGTCGACAGTTCGAATCGCACCTATTCAGACGCCTGAATAGTTTACTAGGTACGACTCATCTTCGAACCACCGCATATCACTCAGCAGCAAATGGCATGGTAGAGCGTTTTCACCGCCAATTAAAAGCAGCGATAAAATAACACCAAAACGATCGATGGACTAGCATTCTCCCCACTGTGCTATTGGGAATACGTGCAGCATGGAAAGAAGACATTCAAGCTACCCGGAGAATTTCTTCATTACCGCAGGACAAACGAAGAGCTCAGCACCAAAGCGAATTTTGTTAAGGACCTGAGACGTCATATGGAAAGCTTACGTCCAGCCGCAGTTAAACGTCATAGCAATAAGACGCCATTCGTTTTTAAAGACTTGGCAACAGCGACACATGTTTTTGTGCGTGTGGACGGCGTTAAAACTCAAAGACAGAACCCATATGATGGTCCGTTTACAGTAATCAAACGCGACGACAAAACATTCACGGAGCTAGTGCGTGGTCGTGAAGTTAAAGTGTCCATAGATAGAGTCAAACCTGCGTATTGTTTGAATGATGCGACAGCTACCAGGGACGAGAACAATAGCCTTCCATCATCTGCCCCATTATCCGTGTCAACCACACCCAAGGCAATTACCAGTAGGGTATTTTAACCGATTCTCAATCTCCCCCTCGTCTCACCCCTCACCCCCTCGGCGACCTTGAATGACCCCTGCGGTGACGCGTTGAAATTCATATTAGTTGGACATTACTTGAAGTTTGAGGATGTCCTATATGACATTGAAAATCATATTCGTTGGAAACCTTCATTTGACTTCTGTAATTTCTATGGAAGTGGATTTGTATGAAGTGTACATATAATAGGTGAGGTGACATTGTGACGTAATGTAATCGAATGGTTAGTGGAAGGGATTTTCGATATAATAGAGGAGATCCAAGTAGAAAGTTCACATTTCGTTTAATATTTGGTTAAAGTTAGCATCTACAATAGTGTAAATTGTTGTGTTGTTTTGTGACCATATATTTTCAAGTGAGAACAGTAACTGTGTTTATTGCTAAGTAGATATTATAAAACGAATATTTTTAAAGAGAAAATGGCGTTATCAAGTGAAGATTTAAATAAAATTAATAGTAATATTAACGGTGATTTCGAAAAAGTAAATCTACGACAGTTTACCTCATTAGAAATAAATAAACCCTATTTAATTTTTACATTGTCTGTGATGAATTCAAGATTTGGAAAGTGTGTATTAGCCACATTAATTGATGATGATGATTCAAAGTTCAAATGTTTTTTGCCCAAGAGGACTGTGGAATATTTATCGGATGATACTATAAACAAATTTAACGTTAACCATTTAAAATATACTTTAAGTTATATAGGTCAAAGCAAACCAATTTCTAAAGATGGCAACTGCAAATCTTTATTAAAATTCGAACTTTTTGAATAATTATATTAGTTTTAAATATCTAGTATGTAGTAAATATATTTTTATAACAATAACCAATGCAACAGTCATTATGGATAATTAACCAATAACATATTTCATAACATTATATAAAAGAGTTTATTATTGCAGATATAACAAAATGTGGATGCAATACGCTGGTCAACAATGGGTCGAAGCCACAGATATCAACACGGCCATTGAAAGACTGGGGTGTGAATTAAGTTGTCTGAGTAGGGATCGACTACACGCCACTAATTATGATCTGGAGTATTGTTTTGATGAAGAAAAGGTTAAGATGCTTGAAGAAGAGTCTGAAATGTACAATAGTGGCTCGCAGTTGTGCACAAAATATTCCCAGGGTCTAATCTGGATCAATTTTGTGAACAGATGATAGAGACCGGTTTCCGGAGGTATGTTAGAGGGTATTTGTTGGAGTACATACCTCATACAATTAGTCAAAAATATCAACTAAATGAACCACTTGTTACTGAATCCGAAGATGATCAGGATACCGATGACGAAGAAATTTGCAGTTAAATCTTACAGAAAATAATTTTAATTTAACTTTATATTTTACATATAATTTGTATATTATAGCATTTGTAGTGTAATATAATTATTAACTTTATATATGAATTGTATACTTTAATTTTCTTAATGTACTTTATAACTAATATAATAAATGTTGTTGAAATAAACATACATTGTTAAGATATCATTCGTTTATTTATTGTTTACTACAAAGTGTTACTACAATAATAGATATTATATAATACAAAAGAATCTAATGCTAAATCTAAGACAAACATATAGAAAAATATATATTTGCGACATGCGTTGAATTTCTAGGCTTACATAAACCCTTTAGAAACGGTTCCATCTAGAGCATTGTATTCTAAGTTTGTATCGTGAAGTATTAATGCAAACACTGGAGTATTTTCTGGAAAATTCTTTTTTCGTGTTTCAAACTCTATCTTTATATCTACAGTAGATAATTTCATAGCGTCTTGTTGATGTGAACAATCGATGACAAAGAGTGGATTTTTTCGGAATTCTCCAATATCCATCATCGGTTCATAATTATCTTTATCATAGAAGCTGTGTTGGAAATTTTCATAAGCATAGTAAGCTGTAGAATCTAGTTTCTTTTCAAAATCTAAATTCCAGCGTTCATATGGATACACTTCTGAATTTAAATATAGTCGGATATTACTTATACCAGCATGGATAAATTGAGTAGCATCCTTGCTTCTGTTATCAGAGTTATCAGTGCTTTGGAAACCAATAATAATATATCGAGGCCTCTCTAAACTGTTAATTGTTTTTATAGCCCATATATCGGCGTTTGTTTTTCGTAGAGCAGGCAATTCAAATAGATCCCACATACGAAACGCCATCTTCACTGTAGCATTAAGACCGCCTTTGTTAATGCGATTTAACAGCTTCAACTTTTGTTTATCTTCGGGAACGATGTGTCTTATCTTCCACTCGATTTTGTTAATTTCAAGGTTTGCATCTACCTCTCCCAAATAACAGTTCTTGAAAGATCGAGCAATTATCAGTATAAGCTCTTGTTTGGCATTGAGGACCCCTCTAGTATAATCTTCGGCAAACCCCATGAGATATTTTAGAGGCAATTTCCCACTAAAAACATGACTGGTAGTATCCAAAAGATCCTGATCTTCTTGCGTTAGCCCCCATCCATAAGATAGCAGCGTTTTTAAATGTGTTGCCCTCCTTGACACCATGGTTTTCATCGTAGTTGTTATACCCGGTTTTCGGATTACAGTTACTTGTTCTCCACAAATTTCGTAGCGAATCTCTTCAAAAAGAAATGCCAGCGCATTGTTAGATAGGTAAAAGACTTTGTTGGCTTCGCTAGGTGTAAATTTACCTTCTATATATATGTAACTTTCGGCAATATCAAGAATAAGATCTTGGAAGTGGATGGGAATTCGTATTTCATCCGAATTTCTGTAACATGGTGATCCATATGGTTTGTATGTGTGTTCATGCAGACTAACAAGTGAATTGTCAAATAGGGGTTCGTCAACATATCCAACTTTCCACTAGCTGATGTCATCATTACAAATATTGAGGTTTTAGTTTCAATCCAATTGACTGAAGAAAGATGCGGTCTCTAGCAGACAACTTAGGTGTTGACCGTTTAACGTTCTTGCGTGAAATAACTGTTTTTTCGCGCTTGCTCAAAATTTTATCACTATTTGTATGTTGTAGAGATGAAATTGTTTTCTATGGTTAAAACAAAATCCCATTATATTTCTTAGTATCTCAATATAGCTTCTTTAGTTCTAGTTTCACAATAATTTTTTCACCATGAAAATCTACTAGATTACCATCGTCGTCCAATATACGTAATGTAATGTTGTCGATAAACTGACGCCCTTCGGGTCTTACAGGCATATAAATAATATTTTGTGGTTCCTTGGAGAGTTTGTAGCCAGGCTCAACATCTATGTCAAATTCGTATAGAGTATGTGCTTCTTGACCATTCATATAAGCTCCAGAAATGATATTGCAATCAACACGGAGTATTCTGACTTTCATGATGTTTACTGGTAGCGTAGATTCGTGGGAAATATTTGCAGAATATAATTTGTTTTCAAATCCAATTATGCTTGCAAAAGAATAGCGATGAGTGAAGTCGGTGTCATATTTAGATACAATTTCACATTTCAGGGTGTTATTGTTAGCCCTTAATGTGAAATATTTATCAATATTAAGATTATCATCCTTCATCTGACGTTTTATTATAGAATCCAAAATATTCTGAATTACTTTGTTCATTTTGTCAATTTCATATGCACCTGGTGGCAGCTGAATAAATGTAGTAGGTGATTTACTCTTGAGTTTAAATCCAATAATATTGTTTGTCTCATCAACATTAAATATCGAATTGTAGGAATAGAATCCATGCAGTCCCAATCCATATTGGCTATTTGATTCTAGCTCAATTGGAGGGTAATAATTACTGCTTAATACGCTTGAGTGTTCTGAGAACATCAATGTACGAGACATGACTAACGCAAATAATTTGTTAACACACCATTTTATTGTTGTTTGCAGCAGCAATTGAGATGCACATCCTGTTTTTAAAGTGAGGGTGTCATATTAACTCTTCCACTAAATTTATTTTGAGATGCTACTGTAACATCTCGTACATCACAAAAACAACACAAAATTTTTCGAGGTACTGGTCCATCATTTGCATCAAGAGACTGCGAGGTGCTTTCATCATCAGTATAATGTTCTCAACAGTATTGATATTTCAGTATATCGATGTCTCTTTTTAGATGCTCAGGTAATTTATCCCACACCCACGCGATTTCATTTGAAGCACAAGTGATCATCACTTCTTTCGGAAAATCTGCTAATTGTTTCCTTGTCATTTTTGTAAGAGTTCCACATCTGGAAAAAGCTCGTAAAGAATCGGCCATTCTTTTAATATTTTTGCGATCATCCTTTGGTGTCATTGGAAAATCCATTATTACTTAGAAATTTTAAACACAAGTGTCCACACCACACTGTATTGTAGTTCTGTTGGCGATTGTATTTATAATAAATTTTAATAAGTGGTTTTGATTTTATGTAGAAATACTTTACAAGTTCCTTGGGTGGGGGTAGATCTCCAAGGCTATCGTAGTAGTTAATAATATTACCAAGTTTCTTGTATGCCACCCAGTGAGTTCCTGGACCAATTATACTATCTAAGTTAAAAATGGCGGATTCGTTATGTCGGGCACCGCTCTCGGGAATATTGTCTCGCATAAATACACCTCGAAAATGCGGAATTTTCAAAATACTAGCATAATAACTAATATCAACATCGCTGAGAGCTCTTCGAGGTAGAGACTTTAAAAGTTTTTTGAATTGCCCGGTGTCAAATAAAGTCCTAGTCCAGATCGATATGGTTTTAAATACAATCCATTTCCTTTTTTTCCACGTGACACAGATTCCATCTCCTTATTATGACGGATATCCTCAGCTAGTCGTTGTTTTGCATTTTTCACATCAGAGATAGTCTTATATATACCTGCAGCACCGCCGGCTAAACTACCCAATGCAGATAATCCTGCAAAAATCGGAATTAGGGGTAAAATTCCACCAACTTTCGGGATAGGTATAATTCGCGGAGTATGAATATTTCTGTTGCCTCCAGATGATTTAACAAATTTTCGTGCAGCTTGCAAAGCAAATTGCGCTGCTTTTTGAACATTATTGGAGACGAAGCGTTGACCGCCTGCTTTTCGTACTTCACCTCGCACTTTACTAACAATGCCACCGCCAAAGTTGACCTTCTTCTTCTTTATATTTTTCCTTTTATTCTCCTTCCTTCTGGTGGGTGGCTTGGAGTTACAACCCACGCCTAAACGCCGCTTTGCTTTCATAATATTTGTAACTAACCAAGCGGCTGCCTTTTCTTTAAAATTAGCGTCCTTGGATTTACCTCTCTGCCAAGCACGTTGTTCTAATTCGTAGTCTGCCTTATGACGTACTGGCAAATCCTTAGAATCCTGGTAAGCACCGTCGTGAATCTTGCAGGCTTGATCCAATGGATTTACCCCGGGATCCCCGCGCGCTATTCTTTTCTGAAATTTTGTGCCAGGACCACAATATTGATATCCAGGTAAATGTAATTCAAATGGTAGTTTATTTATCAAAGAATTTATAAAACCTTTTCCTGTTCTTGGATTAGACACTTTACGTCTAGATTGGCTGACGAACGGCATTAAAATGAACAAACATAAATCAATTCGGTTATATCTGCTGGATAGCACCGACTATAGAATCGTAACGCTTGTAATGTTAGCTATCAATTAAATATTGTACGCGCAGTTTATATCTATTTATATAGTATCCAACCGTCAAACAATGCGGGTTGAAAAACAGAAGGAGACGTTTATAGTGGACAATTTCGATGAGCATGTAGGAAGCGGGGTAAATGCCAACAATGCACGTCACGGGCCGCTACTACCTCCAACAATTCGAGGCTTGATAACTGGACCTTCGAACTGTGGAAAGACAAATGTTTTGATTTCTCTTCTCACACACTCTCAAGGTCTACGTTTTGCTAATATCTATTTATACACCAAATCTCCGGATCAACCAAAATATGAATATCTTCGAAAAATATTGCATCCTATTGATGGATTAGGATTTTACACATTTAACAATAATGTTGACATTGTTGATCCTTCTGAAGCTAAACCGAACTCGATTTTTATATTTGACGATGTTATATGTGAGAAACAAGATATTATTAGGTCATATTTTAGTATGGGTAGACATAAATCCATAGATAGTTTTTATTTGGCTCAAACATATTCTAGAGTCCCGAAACAACTAATCAGAGATAATTCGAATTTTATTATAATGTTTAAACAAGATGAAATGAATTTGCATCATATATTTCAGGATCATGTATCTCCAGACGTTACCTTCAAAGAGTTTTTGGACATGTGTGCAAAATGTTGGGAAGATAAACATGAATTTCTAACAATTGTTAAGGATAACGAGATAAACAAAGGTAGATATAGAAAAGGTTTGGACAGTTACATATATCCGTAATTCCCGTTAATCTTTGTGTTATTTGTGAAGGAAACGATCGTGAGCACACACATCAAAACATGGATAGTTCTGTAATGGATAAGAACAAAAACAATGCTAGAGAAATGGATTTGAAACGTAAATTAATAGAAGCAACGGATTCTATTCGAAAAAAATTCAATTATATAAAAAATAGGCATGTCGAAAACCAGATGGTATTGGAGAAAATATATGAGCCATTAACGAAGCCATTAAAAACAATCTCTGAAGCAACTCAGGAAACAAATCGTAAATTCCAGTCTACGCAACAATATTTACCAACACCGCCTAAAAAAACCATCGCCTACAGTGCTACTATGACTAAAACGCCAAAATTTGAAGCAGCTCAATCAATTATAGAAACCCCTGCTTTTATGGAAATACCACCATCATCTGTGGTAACACTCTCAAGTTCTAGAGCGTCTACTACTAGTGTGGAGAAATTGCCTCATATTGTTTCAAACTATATCGATGAAATAAAAACCGGAGAATCTGGATTTGATACCAAATATGGAGTGCGCATCGATATTGATACTGGAAAGTTAGCTATGGGCAATTCCGAGGTACGATTCCAAGGAAAAAACAGCATTTTGGAGAAATAATAAGAAACTTGGTACTTATAATGGGAATAATCAGCTTTACGATTTGTTGTTTTTAAAATTTTCCCCCGACGTAGGTAGTGAGGGCTATGGAATTACCGATGAAAACAAAAAGATATTTGGGGACATACTGACTATAACAAATGCAGCCTAGAAAAACTACGATATAACATCAGGATACAAGTATTCTAAAACAAAGAAGTATATTGATATTATAAATCCTCTGTTACAAAGCAGATTGACTACTCGATCCATGAAGGGTTCTGGTATAATGCCAACTAAAAAGATATATTCAGAGAAGAAGGTTGATTACATATATTGGAATAAACCTAAAGAATTAATTGATCGCTTAAGATTATTATGGAGTTCAAAAATGGCTGGCCATTCAGGTCACGAAAATGAAATACTAGCCATAATAGATGAGATCAGAGAGCAAGGAATTATATATTAAAAAAAAAGAAATATCGATCACACTTGTTTTGTCTGATGAATATAAAAATCGGGTGCTAGTTTATTTCATATCAATTATAACGTGAACACAAGAGAGCGATGGGCTCTATTGATAAATTTAGACGTCGAAAAGGGCATAATTGCGTGAGTCGACGTGGTCCGCAAGGTGTCGGTTTTAAACTTACCAATGAAAAACAATACGACATGCAAGGAAAACAATTAAAAAATATTGGAGATCCTAAAAATTAAAAAGATGGAACCACGCTAAAATACGTGAATGAAGTTGTGAATGGCTGTAAAGAAGACATCCTTTTAGCAGTGCAAAATTCAGCCAATCTCATCACGAATAACTTAATAGCTTACATAAACAGGGAACGAAATGAAATCGTGGCTGAAGTGACAAAAAATTATTCAAGAGTTACAATTAAAAACGGATAAAACGATAAGCGATATTGGACTTCAACTGGAAGCATTAGAAAAAAACATTGAGAGAAATTGGAACGTTCATCACAAGTTGGCGTTAGATATACAAAAAATTAAAAAACTCGTTGAGAAAAATCATCCCCCGAAAGATACAGGAAGATCATGTATTTCCATCTATGGGGTTACGACCAATTGATTCGTAGATAAAAAGGTAGCGGATCGTCACGAAAAAATCATTCCAAAAAAGGACAGTGGAACATTTGTATTACCCTGTTTGAACCACAAAGTATTCTAAAAAAAAATGATTATTAGTGATACAAAACGACAAATTGTCAATGAATTACACAAACCCTCCCGAAAGAATTTTAGAAGAAGTAGAACCATAATAAAAGGGTTTGCAGACCTATGGCAAATCGACTTGGCTGAAATGCAAGATTTTTCAAGCAAAAATAGAGGTCATCGCTATGTACTTATAGTGATTGATTGTTATTCTAAATATGTTTGGGCCAAACCACTTAAGAAGAAAACCGCATCGGAGGTTTCTCTAGCAATGAAAAATATTCTTCGAGAAGCTTATTATTCCCCAAAAAACTTACAGAGCGATCAGGGACTTGAGTTTTACAATCGTCAGTTCTCAACATTAATGCACCAATATGGTATAAACCATTATTCCACATTTAGCACAAAAAAAGCTGCAATTGTGGAACGTGTAATTAGAACTCTGAAAAATTGGATATATAAAGAATTTTCTGCTAAAGGTAATTATAAGTGGAATGATATTCTGCCTGAAATTTTAAAAATGTATAATAATAGAGTTCATCGTACGACAGGGATGAAACCTATCGACGTAAAACAATCAACAGTACTAAAAGTTTATAATCATCCAAAGATTGCACAAAAACCAAATTTCAGTGTTGGAAACATCGTCCGAATTAGCAAATACAAGGGCGTATTCGAGAAGGGATATACTGCAAATTTTTCAACAGAACTTTTCAAGGTGGTTAAAGTAAATATAACAAATCCTACAACCTATATGCTAGAAGATATGCAAGGACAACCAATTAAAGGATGTTTCTATGAATGGGAAATTCAAAAAAACAAGTATCCTGACGTATATTTACTGGAAAGAGTGCTCAAAATGAAGGGAAATCGACTATTTTGTAGATGGTTTGGTCTTCCCAACAGCCAAAATTCCTGGATTGATAAAGCTAATATAGTTTGAAAAAGATATTTAAATAATACATCTTCATGGCCAGGATGACTCTAACAACAAGAAAAATAGAAACTGTAAATGTTGTCAATAAATTATTTAACATAATGTATCAATTGAGTTATAATAAAGAAATGTATTAACACATTCGATGTATTTTACTTATTTCAATCACATCATTATGTGATTGAAATCACATGTGATTATGTGATTTTAGTTATAACATTTTATAACTAAAATGGGAATCGGAGAGGGATAGTATTTAAATAATAAATAGGAAATAAAAAAATAAATTTATTTTTATACAAACAAAATGTAATATTTTATGAATCTCAAAGTTCGCTTCCCAATAAACGTTGACTGCTTGTCAAACAAAAGCAATATTTGAAATGCTTATTAGCATTGCCATATAAATGACCTGTGCGTTCGCATAAAATTGAATCATCTCTCTTGCAGGGGCAGAAATTCTTCCAGCAGAGTAGGTAGGGCGCCACTTGAGACTGGGAAAATTTCTGGGACCGTGGGAAAATTTGTCGGCAAAAATCAAAGGATGCCGCCGACAGGTGTTAATTACAGGTGTGCCACGCCCCTCCCAGCCAATCAGAGCGCGGTAATAAAATTGGTAGTAAATTCAAAATTTCTAGATTTAAACGCATGCGCAATAGAGATCGGAGTGAAGGAGAGAGGTGGGCTGCAATTGGCGGTAAATTTAAAGTTGGTTTCGAATTTTATTTAAATTAAAAAGTCTTGCTCTGTCTGAGATTCGAACCCCGAACCTTTGGATTGCAAAGCGAGCCCATTACCTCTAGACCACCGTAGTAGCATTTAACAACAGGAATAATGTGGTTGATATATTGATGTTTAATAATATTTCAGCTATTAGTATAAAATTTACGGTTGGGTAGCGCTTAAAATCTGAGGATAAAAAATTACTAAAAGAATTCCATGCTATTTAGGAAATGAGTTAATATAAACAAAAATAAAATATGTTTAACATGCGCATTAGCGCTACTGTTTGAAATAAATAGCTGTGTCACTGATGCCAGCTAACGTAAAAGTATCACGTATACAAAATCCAGGCGACGGACATGCGCATATTTATACATTTACAGGATGTTTTGTTTTTTAAATAACACATCTCTTGTAACTTATATACGAGTTGTCTGATTGATGTTAAATTTTATATTCAAAGAGAAAACGGTTTAATTGAATTGTTGTTAGATTGTTACTGAATGGTAAATTCAACCCTTTATATATATATATATATATATCTTAGTTATAT
>NW_019417706.1:14422-29590 GCF_000390285.2 Anoplophora glabripennis | reverse complement strand
CACTGTCTGTTAAATTTATTGTACATACTTAATTAACACTCTGTATAACATTATCTATTTAATTACTTAATTCTATGCTATTTAGGAAATGAGTTTAATAGAAACCGTTGTTATTATTATCTTAATACTGTCGTGTCAAGTTCATATTAAAGCCCATGTGACCAACGCTAACTACTTATTCTTTTAAATATCAAATTGTATTGAAAAAGCAAAAGTTCAGCCTAGGTCTGGCAGAGAACGTATTAAGGAACAAACCAACAGATATAAAAACCTTTTAAGAGTTGTCATGTCGCTTCTTTAAGAACATCCTGTAGACTGCTGCTGCTGCTGTTACTGAATGGTAAATTCAACCCTTCACCTTAGTTATATATTTATATATTTTTTATAAAAATATACTATAAATATGGGGAAGAAATGCCGTCGGATGGAATATCAGTTATAAAATAAAAAGTGGCTATTATATATGTTGCGTTTCAAAAATTGGGTTGAGATTTACGAATCATCAATTTTTTTTACAAAAGTTTAACACGAAAACGAAGCATTGTCTTAAAATTACTGTCTGTTAAATTTATTGTACATATTTAATTAACACCCTGTATCATTATCTAATAAAAAAGTAGCATGCCATGTTATATCTTAAGTTCGTATTAAAGACCATATGACCAACGCTAACTACTTATTCTTTTAATTATCAAATTGTATTGAAAAAGCAAAAGTTCAGCCTAGGTCTGGCAGAGAACGTATTAAGGAACAAACCAACAGATATAAAAACCTTTTAAAATCTAAGAGTTGTCATGTGGTTGCTTCGCTGTCGCTTCTTTAAGAACATCCAGTAGACTACTGCTGCTGTTTCTGAAGTGGCCTGAAGAATGTAGGTACCTAGAGAGGCACGGAATGAAAAAAAAATCTTAGTATGTATACACCGTTTATTAAGACTGCTTCTTAAAGCTGTTAAAAATTCAGATTCAATAGGTACTAGTTTAAAATTAGAACGAGAGAGAGAGAAAGAGAGAGAGATAACAAATGTTAATGTTGGTATTGTTACCTTTTATACATGGGTCATCACAAAGCAATTATCTCGACAATAGCCGGGGTTCATTCGCCAAAAATTGAGAGGGTATATGAAACAAATATCAAAGTTACTGTTCTGTCAAAAAACAACAAATAAATATGTAACTCACCGGGGGTTACACTCCCCCTAACTATATGATTCCAGGTATATCCTTTCATATGATTCCATTATACAGAGAGATCGAGAATGATTGACCGGATTCTGAACGTACCCTGTCTCAATTGCTATCAAAACTGATTTCTGTTTGCTAAAATTACTTTTTTTTCCGTGCAATTTCATGTTGTTCTGTGGCGATTTCACAATTTGACGTTCTGTTCATTGGCGCACGGATTTTTTGGCTTGAATATTATTTTGTAGATTTTGTTGTTACCTGATATATTTTGCGACATTATAAAACAGTATTTTTCAATACTACAGTTAGAGTAGGTGGATATTATACGTGAGTAATTAATTTATTGCGTATGTTGTTCTCTAACCTAATCGGTTTTTTAATTTAGGTTAACATGGCATTTTCATTAGAACATGATAAATTTCTTCTGGAGGCCTATTTTCGTAGTGGACAAAACAATGGTAATGGTTGGAAATATTCGATGAATTCGTGTCATTTACAATTTCAAGAACAATTTCCAAATGATGAAATTGATTATGAAATTTTTTCGAGACACGTGAAGAGATTAGTGGAACGCTTCCATAACACTGGAAGTGTTTGTAGAGGAAAATCTCCAGGCAGAAAGTCTATTCTTACAGAGGAAGTCTTGGAAGATGTTGAAAACCGCTTACGAGCTAGTCCAACCAAATCACTACGTCGGTTATCTGCTCAAACAGGTACTTAATAACAAATATTTATTCTAAAATTTGTATCATTATTCCTAAATTGTTTATAGGAATATCATATGGATCATGCCATAAAGCAGTAAAGAAGTTGCATTTTCATCCTTATAAAGTTAGTGTTGTGCAGGAACTACTTCCGTTAGATTTTGGAAAACGTGTGCAATACTGTAATTGGTTTAACGAAAATCTGAATGACGACGATATTCTAGATCTAACATTTTTTTCTGATGAAGCGTGGTTTCATTTAAGTGGGTACGTAAACTCCCAAAATTATCGCTCTTGGAACACAGAAAACCCTAATATTTTGCGTGAAACAACTCTGCACCCTATTAAACTTGGTGTTTGGGTAGCTATGTCACGTAGAAGAATAATCGGACCATATTTTTTCCGTGAAAATGTAACTGGGCAGGTATATCGGCAGCAAATATTGTTACCATTTTTTGAGGAACTTCACGACGATGAAATCCATCATGGATACTTTCAGCAAGATGGCGCAACAGCTCACACCTCTAACGAAACTTTAGAGTTGATTAGAGAGTATTATGATGATCGAATAATTAGTCGAGATAGATGGCCACCACGTTCTCCTGACCTTACACCCCTAGACTATTATTTATTTGGTTTTTTAAAAAATTCAGTATTTGCTCAACGGTTACACACGATTGAAGAACTTCAAGAGGCAATTACAAACGAAATTAGGAGTATTACACAAAATGTTTTACAGAATGTATTTAATAATATGAAAAGAAGAATTAATACCTGCTTGAACAACAATGGACATCATATTGAACATTTATTGTAAAAATATAGATATTTTTATGGATTTTATGTAATTTTAAGGTAAAATATTCAATAAAATGTGAAAAAATTCCAATTACTCTGTTATTATATATTGCATGTAACTGTTGTTTATTGCTCTCGGTCATACAGACAATCCTACCATCTAACATAATCAAGCACTTCCAACTGCTTGCATTTGCTTGAAGCAAATTTTTTTAAGACACTTTTCCTGAATTTCGACAGCTAACTAAAATGTTCAGCATAAATTTTTGGGCTGGATCGCTTGCGCTGGATATTCAGAAGTGTGAAAGCAGTAGCTGCAAAATAGTCGTCTTATAAGCATACAGCAGTTTGCTTTGATGAAAAACAGCAGCTTGCAGCGTATCGCTGTATAGCTGAATCGTCTTAGATGCCAAGAATGTAGCCACAATAGTGCTTCTGTTTTAAAATTAACTCATAACGTTTTAAAAATAAAATCGCTGAAGCACTTACAGTCGTTATTCAAAATTAGCTACATCAAACTTTGATTTAAAAGTTTTTCTAATTGTAAATGAAATAAGAATTTTGGAAAAGTTAGGCTAAACCTACATTTGATTCTGTCATCCTCTTTAATAATAATAACAATAATAACATTTATTGGTCCATCAGTATTGCTTAATTTGTGAAATAACTTTGATTTTTGTTAAATAATTGATATTTTTATTATGATTTTCCATTTTGACAGTAACCTAATTTATTTGACGTTTGAACGTAATTATTTGTTTAGCATTAAAATCCCTCAACCTACGCTCATGATTCTAGTATTGGTATCAAAAACTGGTATGCCGCACATCAAAAATCAGTATGAGGCGGCACGGTCAATCATTCTCGATCACCCTGTATTAATTAGTAAATATGTATCATTTATTCTTCAGCAACTAGCTAGTGCCACCTGAAATGAGTCAACGCCAACTAGTAAGCATCCCAACTACAGGGTGTGTAGGCAAGACCCCATACAAACTTACAAGGCACACTTCGAAGGAACCACAGCTTAAACGAGTAGGTATGGGATATTACTCACAAATTCACAAATCATTGAACAAATGTACTTGTACGAGTGGTCGCTTCACCGTTGCTTTTTCAAGAACGTCCTGTAGACTATTGCTGCTTCTGAAGTGGCCTGAAGAATGTCCGGAAGATGTAGGTACCTAGAGGAGAGGCACGAAATGAAAAAAAATCTCAGTATGTGTACTAATTATAAGTATTACGGGTGTAAAGATTTTAATTCAGGTAACAACAACGGCTTTCTACGACTCGGAATCGATAGTATTTGTTACATATTAAAATGGGTCAGTTTCAATGCTTTCGAAAACCCAAACAAAATTATTAAAGAAACAGATCATTTTCCCCAGGAAAGCATTACCGCTTTAGAAGAAACGGAAGCGAGTAATTACATGGTCAACTTTTGGAAGATAAGGTGTTGGCAAAATAGGGCGACAGAGACATGAATGCCTAAAAAACATTTAGCCTCTACTCCAAAGGGGTTGGTTACCACAATCTCAGAGGCTAAATAATGTAAGGAATTGGCTACTACAATCTCATAGAGGCTATATACCCTCGATGATGGATTATAGATGTAGGATTAATACCAGAATCTTCGCATTGGGTAGGGAGAGTGAACATATGCTTCAAAAACACATGGCATCAAGAAGAAGAAATGTAAAGAACATGTACCATTTGTAGTTTATATGTAGGTTGTTGTTACACAATTAGGAACTTTTATAAACAGACATACAAAGCAGACTATTACCTGATATTCAAGCAGGAAAACCGAATAGCGAACATGTAGGGTCGGGACATAGAGAGAGATCATAGTCATAGTTATTAATATATAAAAGTATATAGGTATTCATCCTATTCAAAAATAGACAACTAGGCTTCTTAAATCGTTTGTAAAATACAGACTTTTGTAGAAAATTTATTAATGCTCAATCCTATCGTAGAGAAGGTCGTGACTGTTTTTAGATATCTTAATACTAAAAGAAAAAGAGAAGCAAAACGGGGCATCAGTTAATGTTTATGTACGTTAAGTACGTCTTGAAGCATTTTAAAGTGAATGAATGGTTTGAGAGCCCACAACGCAAATACTTAACGGAAAGCTTGGCTAAGACGCCGGAGAGTATAGTGAAGAGTTAGACCAGTACAACCTGCTGTTCGACAACAATAAGTTGGTATGTGAAGACAATATTTTATGTGGCTACCAAGTACCTATTACACGTACCTATTGCACGTAATAAAGATTTTTCGTGCCCTATAACATAACAAAATAAAAAGTCTCTGTACGTCGATTCCAATGAGGGCTTACATCTTCAAATGTAAGCAACATTTAATAGATAAAAATGAGTACTGTGATCATGAGATCCAAACATGAGCCCTTCTTGCCATTTTCAACAGTTACCAACTGACCACAGCGGTTTTGCTTTACGAAAAATTATTAGTTTAGAAATAAACATTCAACACGCTGCTAAAAAAAGCAAGGAAGACGATGGCTGTTACGTAAAAAGATATTATAAAAGCCACCAGATCAATTTTGTATTTAAGGAAGGAAAGAAATTTTAAAATGCTATAACCGACTTAGATTAAAAGTACGGTTCAGGAAAAATATTATTTATAAATTTGTAAAAATTGAAAGAATTAGGATAACTGTTCGTAAGCTTCACAAATCTAATATTAAATAATAAATCAAAATGAGCTTCAAAACTACATAGAGAATTTAAAAAAGAAAAACGACGGAGGATTATTTTGTATAAACAAGACCATAACGACGAGCGTGAAATTAATTGAATATAATGCAAGTATGAAATCTTTCAACAGACGACAGACACTATTAGCTGAGAAGGTGGAATTGAATAAATGGGAAACCACCTCTACGAACAACCTCGACCCCTTGGGGAGATACGATGTTTCTGAGGATGGAAGCAAAAAGAAACTACAGTTGTATCAAACTGAATAAGTATAAACAACCATTTCAGCTGATACAAAGGTAGACGTTAGAATTTAGTAGCTATTGAGCTAAATAGGGCAGATTACATGAAACCCAAAACTCTGATTATAGAAGTACACATACCTGACCTCGTCGTATTCAGCCTCCTGTACGTTCAACACGGGTTCTCTGGAACTACCTGAAAATTTTAATAATAATTAGAAGGATATTTAAAAAAAGAAGTAAGTAAGTAAGTAAGTAAGAAGAAGTATGTGTGTGGTGTTGACGATTATCTATTGACAGATTGTGAGAGCAGCAAAGATATGTTAGAAAGAGAGAGCGGAGACGATCCCGCGACAAACTTGTAAATGATTTACGCTATTATATCGAAGAGTGTCGTTTGACTAAAGAACATCACCTCTATAGTGACATTATCAACAAGCTACATGATATGGAAATAATTCAGTAACTTACCAATCATTTCCAGGCGATTGCATCCTTTCATTTGTCTTTAGATGGCCGAGCTGTTACGCCTTCAGTGTGTTGTCACATCCCATCATTATCATCTTAGCTAAGCTTTACGTTAAGTATTGTCGTCTTCAGACATTGAGCTGATACGTCTTCAGACGCGCCTACGCAATCGTCACCTTGTTGTTATCTTCAGACATTATCATCTTAGTGATAGCCTTGTTGTTATCTTCAAACATCATCCTCAGCGTGATGGATAAAAAATAAAAAAATTAAAAAAAATAAAATAGAAATCCTGACAGCTACAAAGCTAAACCTTTGTTAGCCGTTCGGTAAAAAACAGGTTCCAGGTTATCGAAAACAGATCTGTAGCAGTAAAAAACAGGTTGCAGGCTGTAAAAAACAGGTATGTAGCAGTAAAAAACAGGTCTGTAACAGTAAAAAAGAGGTTGCAGGCTGTAAAAAACAGGTCTGTAGCAGTAAAAAACAGGTTCCAGGCTGTAGAAAACAGGTTTATAGAAAACAGGATCCAGGCCGTAGAACGCAGCAGTTTAAGTCGTCATACGAAAAAAGCTTAAAGAGAAAAATTTAGAGTGTAATTTGTGCAACGACAGTTTTACAAGGAAAGATAAAGACCATTCATACGACAAACACTACCATATGGAGAAAGCAGCGAAAAGACTATGAAAGACGAGACCAATACCTGCAATAGAAAATATATATACAGACCTCGCGACTATTATGAAACGTTAAACATGGATAATGATGATGAACAATTAGAATCAGATTGTGAGAGCAGCAAAGATATGTTAGAAAGAAGGAGCGGAGATGATTCCTACAAACTTGTAAATGATTTAGGCTATTATATCGAAGATTATCGTCGACAGCTACTTTAACACTACAAAGCTCTGTCAGGATGGTGCGATATTATGCATCAGAAAGTGATGGGGACTATTATCCCTTGCAAATAGTATCGGGTAATAAGAACCCCGTATACAATACGATTATTTCCGGGACGTATGTGCGAGAAGAGTTGTTCCTGGATATTGCTTGCTGTGCATCTCCGGAATTCTACATGAAATGCAGTAAAATAATTGAAGAATATTTCGTAAACGAATTCAAAGTCAAGTACCAACACGATAATGAAGGTCTGATAAGAAGCCTGATGGTCAAGTTACAAGATTTGGGAACACGGAATGAGAAGCTTAAAATTACGTTGAAGATATAAGTCCAAAGGTCATTAACCCGAACAAACGCCATATGTTTGCTATAATACAGAAAAATCAACCACACGAGTATCCATACTATATCATTAGAACTCAGACGTTTCCCGCAATCTTTGAAGAGGTTACAGAATAAGCGCCCAAAGGCTAGAGTCGTAGCAGATTTAAATTATAACCCCAACAGTATCAACCTCTTTAACCACATCAAGGATGAGATACCGTATATTTCATGTAAATACAACGATTTTAAGCTTGTAAATGCTCCCATTGAAATTTTCATTAATGATGTAAATATAATGCTAGAAATAGATTAAAATACGCGTTGTTTAATTCTTTACCCCACCCCCACCACAATAAGAATACCTTGAGCAAGCGTCTCATTCATGTCTTGTTCTTGGTAGTGACAAGTCGCAAAAATGAAAACAACGTTCTACTTTAGAGCAAAAGCTTTGAGAGTGATAAAGAAGCTAAATATTCGCGACGATGTGTTAATTAATCAGTGGTACTTGGATAAGCAGCCTTCGTGTTATATACGCTATGAAGACGAAAAACCCGTATCGTTTGCCTTGCTGTCTAAAATGGACTATGACCCCTTCAACAAACATTCAAATCCAAAAACGTTCAACTACATATATACGTTAGAGGGCCATCGCAGAAAAGGACACGCTGCAGCCCTTGTAGGCCATGTGAAAGAACGTGAACAGTTTTCAGCATTTTGCAATAACGAAGCATCTGAGAATTTATTTAAAAAATGCAAATGTAAAAATTACGGTGAAATATATTGTAATGTTATGTACAGATATCCTTAATAAAATCTAATTATGTTACTCTTTTTGTATTCCTACCTTTGCAATAATTAACTTGAAAGACGTGATTGATTTAATTTGATTGAGAAATGTTTTTCAACTCTCTACTATTAGTATCTCAAACACACACACACAATTACGAGGAAAATTAAAAAGCAGCGATAAAATTAATTTTTTATATAAATTAGAATACTAGTAAATATATATACAGAATGTTACAGACAAGTTGGTACTTATATAGATAACAGACTGATAATTATTCATGTCTGGGTCTTTTCTATCCGTAGGGCACAGAGCTGTGGTCATCCAAAAACCGCCTCTTGACGGAGAGAGGTTTATACAGCTTGGTTTGCTCTACGGTTATCACCTCGTGCTCCTTTGTTCTCAGGATGTTTCTTGAGGCTACGCATACCGGGCTGGTGGTGGTGGAAGTGTCCAACACCATGGTCTTTATGGCGTTGAAATTTATCAGCTGTGATGCGGTGTAGTTAAGGGATATACCCTTAACTTTACACACCACCTTCTCTTCGTTATCACTGGTGGAGAAAACCTTGTATGCGTAGTTCTTGGTCCCTCCGCTTACAAATTCTGTGATATAGCTCCCGGGTCCGCATTCTTCCAGTTCGTCCGTCATGTCACCCGTTGGTACGTCGTATTCTCCATCTTTGGCCATGTAAATGACAGAGTCCGTATCGTAATACAGGACCCTGTCGCCCAGCTGCTCCAGGTAACTGTACAGCTTAAGACGGGCTTGAGTGGTAACATAAGCGGCGATGACGACATTTACGGTGGTGAGTGGGTCGTAGGCCTCCTCCTTGTGCTCCCAATTGACGATGAGAGTGTCTTCGTTGATAGGGAGCGCCGAGTTAACGTAGATGCTGGGGTTGGTGAGCATACCGAAGAATTCTGCGGGGTTTCTTACGATGGATGTTTTGGGCTGGTTCTCCCTCTGCCCCAGTTTTCCCCAAAAGCTGTTCAAGATGAGTTTTGCGAGAGACCGTAGCCCAGGGTTCTCCAAGATCTCCGCAAACTCGAGCTTAACATCTTCCCTCTCGAGGAATTGCTCGATGTAACGCTCCTTCTCCTCGTCTGTGGTACAATGGGTGGGCCAGCCGGACGCCTGCTGTTTTACCTTGACGAACTTGTTCATCATACTGGTGAAGAGACCTCCAGTCTTTGCAACCTTATCGTATTGATCTATTTGATAAGACCATATCTCGCGGATCTCCAACAGACGATAACCTTTTTCAACGGCTTTAAGTACCTCGTCGACAATCCATGTCCCTGTCAGAGCTCGTTCTTTGTCGCTATGCTGGCACTCGCCTTTATTCATTTGTTCTCCGCAGGTGCGACAGAGAACAAATAGCAGCTTATTGTTCATCTTGGTAGGGAGCACGGGGTGGTAGAGATTCTGGGGCGGGAGGATTTTACATTTAATTACCCCGTCAATAATGCTCAGATCTGTAGGGCATTCCTCACCCACATAAACTTTTGGATGTCCTATGGGGAACTTGCCGTACTTGCAGACCCAGGGGTAGAGGGAGCAGACATCGACGTATTTGATTTTCTCCCCTGGGCCGCACTTGTAGTATTCGACTGTATTCCCTGTGCGGCCTCCGTAGAAAGCATCTCTAGGGTTTAGAGGTGTTAGGGTTACGAGTGGGTGGTTTTCGCTATAGTTGCGGACTTCGTCGTTCTTCTGAAGGTTACGCCTAAACTCACATTCCCACATCTCGACGACCTCGTAACCAAGGCCTCGAAGTCTTGATGTTTTTGCTATGGTGGTTTCGTAGCGAGTGTTTAATGTCTGAGAAGGATCTTCAGGCATGGGGATGTCTCGATTGTGCTTGTAACACGCGGGGCAGCCGTGATAGTAGCAGCCGTGGAACTCAAACACCTGACTGCTCTCTGCGGCATACCCATCGACTTTTACACCTGCGACTCGAGATTCTTGCTGTTTAGCGGCGTGTTGGATGTTTATTTGTCGCTGGTGTTCCTCCCACACAAGCCACTGTGTGGCTATCTTGGACTGACTATCGTGCCACCTGTAGCCGCCTTTGGGGATGATGCCGATGATGTTTGGCTTGAGAAAGTTGCGCCGGTACACCTTATTGCAGCTAGAGGCTATGGTGCAGGCTTCCGTGTACGGGCAGACATTTCCCGTTTCCATCAGCTGTTGACGGAACTTGAGACAGGCGGCCGTCAGGATCTCCACGTCCGATGTGCAATATTCGACGAGGTCGCGCTGCATGTTAAACTCGTCGTCCTTGTGTTCCTCGTACCACTCGAGGAACTTGGAACGATCTTCCGGCTTCATGTTATTAGAATCATAGTATTCTGCTGCCGATTGGGGTCCTACGTAATTTGAGTTGGCTGAAGTATTGAAAAGGTGTGGGAAGTACCCCTTTTTGAAATTATCGCCCAAGCCGAAAGCTTTGGGCAGTTTGGACAGAGCCATGGGGAAATAATTTAGGCTGTCTAGGAACTTAATATTTCCCACCACCATTGAAATTATTTTGGTACCCCGCATGATGAGTTCCGGGGCGAGGTCCGTTTTGGTGAGAATGTAATTCAGACAGAACTGGTGGTCGAAGGCCTGCCCGTTGTGTGCTATGACCACCACCTGCTTGAATTTCTGTCTAGCCGCGAGCACATACTTTAGAAAATTATCTATAACGTTTTCCGTGTACACGACTAGGCGATATCCACACTTTTGACAGAAATATAAGTTTTTCTCGCCAATACATGCGTCACACCTGTTGGCAGCTACGCAGAGATTGGGTTCATGAAGAAGAGAGCCATCTTCTTGCGTCTTCTCTTGTCGGGTCTCCAGGTCGTAGAAGACAAAGAGAAGGTCGGTAGTCTTCGGCTTCCCGTGATCGGGCTGGATGTAACACAGGTGGTCTGCGGGGACGTGGGTGTTGCAGATCTTGCAATATATTTCCCCACAGGTATGGGTTCTGCCTCTTTTTACAACCTTGAAACAGTCGGGGCATCTAC
This sequence comes from Anoplophora glabripennis, assembly GCF_000390285.2. Taxonomy (NCBI): domain Eukaryota; kingdom Metazoa; phylum Arthropoda; class Insecta; order Coleoptera; family Cerambycidae; genus Anoplophora; species Anoplophora glabripennis. The sequence continues at coordinate 18,448 of NW_019417706.1, read as the reverse complement.
CAATCTGCTCGCAAACCGAGCTCTTTCCCATCGATCCCTGGCTCCTATGATTGGCGTAGCATTGCTGGCCCCTGAAGCCACGCTGACAATCGGAAAAGGTGACAGCGATGTCTTCGGGGCATGCGGGCGACTGTTGGCATGCCGGACAAGTACCTCCACACTTGTGTTTGTTTTTGTGGTCGTACGGTATGTTACATCTCTCACAATAGTAATGGCAGCAGAAGGCGGCCGTCAGCGAAGTGATGACATTATAGTGCCCCTCGTGATAAAGTAAATTTAACGAGGGACCCTCGGTGGTACCCTTGAATACAACGTCACGCCCTTTGGTGCCGTGCTGGTACACGACGATACAATAGTCTTTTAAATGTCGTTGAAACTGTTGTAGTTCAGGGATACCGCAACCTTCTTCGGGAATGGTAACACTGGCTGCCTGTAATAGTTCGTGGGCCCGCAGGGTCTGCAGCTTCCCAATATCGCGGCGCACCTTGGTTTGCTCCTTATCTTTGTTCGCGTAAGCGATCGCCACTACTAGTGCCCTTGCAATAACAGCAGAGACAACGCACTGGCACGAGAAGCACGAAAGAAAAGACCAAATATCACAGCGTATTCGGCATTTATACCCCGCTGATAATCTCGAAACTTTCTCTCTTAATCTAGAACCTGTGACGTATTATAACGGCTGATATTTAAAAGGCCTCTTAAAGTTTATGATTTTTATCTGTTTAGTTTGAAACACAGCCATTCTTACGTCAAAATTTTAATGAAAATAGCAGTAAAAATTATTTTTATGAATAATTAAATATAGAAAAAAAATTTTATTCTACGTCAAACCTCTACTTTAATCATAAATTTCAGTTCTAAACAACTTTCCTTAGTAACATATTTCTGTACTGTTAAAAACAAAGGGAGATACAACATGCGCATCGATCTTTTCCTTCATGATGTGGAAGAACTGTTAAAACTCGATACTTGTGTGATTTCTCATAGAATAACTATGCTAGATTCGTTGGAATTTTGTATGTACTATTATAATGTATTAGATATTGTAAATGATTGGATAAAGTCTAAAAAAATTTCTCTAAATATAAATAAAATTATAAGTTCTTTTTGTGATGTATCTAATGATAGTATATTAAGTAATGCTCTACATGAATATCTTTACTTTTATCAAACTAATGTACTGTCTGATATAAGTAATAAATTAAAAAATTAAGTAACACGTCTTTTATTTTTGATAACCTTGGTAACTTCCTGCATTCCAATAAGCTAATAACACTAGTCAAGTTGCAATTTTTACTAACACTGCAAATATAAAGGAAATAATATATCAGGTTACAGCTTATGCTAAAAAACAGGTCTGAACCAATAGAAAACAGATCTGAAGCAGTTTGTTTTATAGTTAGAAATATGTTAACAAAACCTTTTATAGTAAATACGTGATCGATGATTATTATCTAAAATATTACTTATAGTAAATAACCACTCGTTGTATCAGAAGAAATCATCAACCCTACTACTAATAATAGATCCATACATAAATAATACTTCTAGTTGGCACGAATGGTTATTAACCTCTACCGCGCAGACGTCAGCCGATGTGACGTAGCCGGCTGAAAGCTGTGCCGATAAAAAACTGTTTTGGAAGAATAAATATAAATTTTTTTGGTGTGATCCCAATACTTGCACCAAAAATTCTTTTATGAAAAATTAAATATAGAAAAAAATTTTGTCCTACATCAAAACTGTACTTTAATAATAAATTTCAATTCTAAAACAACTTTCTTTAATAACATATTTTGTGTACTGTTAAAAATAAAGGCAGTTTATTCTTGAAAGATTTTTATATTTACTAATTTTCTGGGCACCCTGTACAAGTGCCAGTTCCAATGCAAACCGCATTTTAAAGACAAACAAAAATTTTATTCTGTAATAAGTACATAATTTCGATGAGAAATTCAATTCTCTACAAAATTTTTCCTATGAACTATACCAAAACTTTGCTTCGTTTTCGTGCTATAATTAAAAAAACTACAAAAGTGCATTTTCACTCCTATCGTCAATTTCAACCCTCTAGTTTAATAGCACCCCGCGGTTTTTTATTTTTAATGGCCCTTAAACAAATCATGTGATAAAAATCCTTGAACGCCTTATTTCCTTCCTTTTTGCAAAAATGAGAATTAAAATGTATGAGACGAAAAATTTGAGCAGCCATATATCAGTCAATTTTCATTCAAAAATACTTTACAACCTCTTATTTTAAAGAAAATTTTATCAGTTTTTCTATGAAGCCTATACCTATCTTTACACAAAAAACATTTAATCTTTTGAATAAAATAATTCAACAACCAAATATTCTCTCTATGGTTAAAAGTAATTACTTTACATTTATTATAGTTTAAAGACTTACCTTTTTTATCCAAATTCACGCACAAAAAGCACCACACACTATAAAATATATGGGCTAATATGAGAACTAAAACAAAAACACACACAGGCAAACTCGTTGATTATATGATAATAATAATTAATTCAGGAATTTAACAAAATTGGAAAAATAATTGAATTGCGACTATATTTGTCACGACAGCGTGGAAAAGTGTGGTTCATATCGGCACAGGCCGGACATACCAGTCGTTATTTCGCTGACAGGGTTGTTTCAGTTAACCAAGGTCTATGCCTATTTCAACTAACAGAATTTGTCCTTGCGTCTAATATGATCTTACGATATAACATAATAATAACAACGGTTTCTATGAAACTCATTTCCTAAACAGCATAGAATTCTTCTAGTAATTAATTAGATAATGTTATACAGGGTGTTAATTAAGTATGTATAATAAATTTAACAGACAGTGATTTTAAGACAATGCTTCGTTTTCGTGTTAAACTTTTATAAAAAAATTGATGTTTCGTAAATATCTTAACCCAATTTTGAAACGCAACAAATATAATAGCCACTTTTTACTTTATAACTGATATTCCATCCGACAGCATTTCTTCTCCATGTTTATAGTGTATTTTTATAAAAATATAGTTATATAGGGTCAACTACCTGTACAGCTAAGGAAATGGGAGCATCGACATGGCTAACATGAGCTGGACAGCCTAGGAATGCCGTGTCATCAATTTTGGACAAGTGGACGGCAATAGCCGTTTAAATCAGTCTGCATTAGAATCTGACACTGTAATTGTCATTCAACAATAAAATTTAATTTTAAAAATAATTTTTTAAAAAGACCGAAACAGTAATCGGAAATTTAAGTGGCGCAGTCGGTAGGATTGGTCAATCGGTATTAAGGAACATAATATCGGTTCGTTTCAACGATTTATTGACCATCCAAACAAAATTCGGACTTTTGGTGACTTAATCGCGAGTTACGAAACTGTTCCGAGCAAAGTGTAGAAGTGTCCAGCTAGGTGAAAGGGAGAGTAGTCTAGCGAGAAGCAAAAAGCAGTTCTGAGAGAATATCAGCACACTTTTTGGGACCAAAAACTACATGGATATCCGGATGCTGTTACTGTAAGTACACGAATGTCTTATAGAGGTCAACTTGAATATAATTCAGAAAACTCCGAAGATTCTGATTCATTCTCACCCACACTAAATCGTCTTAGGTTCCAATTAACAAATTTTAATTTTAACAGTCAAAATAATTCAACAAACATGACTGAACCTGGTACAAATGTATTACCTGTTCTAAAACAAGAGTATCTAAATATGATACCAGAATTTAACGGACAAACCGAACTTTTACCAAGGTTTATAGAAATAAGTGAAAAATTAGTAAAAAAATTTTACAACACTGCTGATCAAACAGACTTTCAAAATGAATATTTGATGTCTAGCATCTTAGCAAAAATTAAAGGCGAAGCCGCTATAAATATTTCATCTTGTATAATAAATAATTGGAATGACTTAAAACTAGCACTTCTCAATGCTTACGCTGATAAAAGGGATATTTATACGCTTAACATTGAGATGACAGAATGCAAACAGGAGAACGAATCTCCATTTGAATTTTACAC
>NW_019417706.1:0-13034 GCF_000390285.2 Anoplophora glabripennis | reverse complement strand
CTAAGGTGAAGGGTCGCATTTACCATTCAGTAACAATCTAACAACAATTCAATTCTTCCGTTTTCTCTCAATCAGACAACTCGTATATAAGTTACAAGAGATGTGTTATTTAAAAAACAAAACATCCGGTAGCTATTTATTTCAAACAGTAGTTTATTTTTGTTCATATTAACTCATTTCCTAAATAGCATGGAATTCTTCTAGTAATTAAATTCTTTATCCTCGGATTTTAAGCGCTACCCAACGTAAATTTTATACTAATAGCTGAAATATTCAATATATCAACCACATTATTCCTATTGTTAAATGCTACTACGGTGGTCTAGAGGTAACGGGCTCGCTTTGCAATCCAAAGGTTCGGGGTTCGAATCTCAGACAGAGCAAGACTTTTTTAATTTAAATAAAATTCGAAACCAACTTTAAATGTACCGCCAATTGCAGCCCACCTCTCTCCTTCACTCCGATCTCTATTGCGCATGCGTTTAAATCTAGAAATTTTGAATTTACCACCAATTTTATTACCGCGCTCTGATTGGCTGGGAGAGGCGTGGCACACCTGTAATTAACACCTGTCGGCGGTATCCTTTGATCTTTGCCGACAAATTTTCCCACGTTCCCAGAAATTTTCCCAGTCTCAAGTAGCGCCCTACCTACTCAGCAGTTATCTTTATATTCCATACATGCAATACAACGTTGTTTTGGCGGGTGGCTATTATACACAATTGACATTTGTCTCTAACAAGTCCAAAATTTATAACTTTTAGATTTAGACATCCCTCACATTTATCAGTTTTTGCTATAGGTACAGTATTTTCTTTCTCACACGCTACACATAGCCCCGTACAATCTTTAATTAATTCTTTACTCCTCCCAGAACAACAGTTGTGACATATAATTAAACCCCGCACGCGAATGGGATAAACCTTTACTATAGCTTTCGACTCCCATTCTTTCGGAAATGACATTTTGACTAGTTGAGATGTATAAACAGACTGAACTCCTCAACATACTGTAAATGCTTATATAACAAAGTAGGTGGTTGACATCTATTTGACCTGTAGGAAATTTAAGTATATATAATGTTGCAGACGACCTTAACTGCCCTTGCCTTAAATGTGTTATGTCATTCATCATCCATATTAAGTCTCCCCCTCTCTAACATCTACGATGTTTACCTGACTATAAATAGTTGTAAAACTGTACGATGTATCATTGATGTGATATCGTCTGCAATAGTAATTTGCCTTTCAGAGTGACATATACCTTTTTTGTTATTAAAAATGGAGCACAATGGTGAGAATTCGGTTTCATTGTGTTAATAATAATATAATTTTTCCTTTTTTTTCTTTCTTTCAGATTTTATTAACTGCTCTCTAGTGCCTCACCATCGCCTCTTGAGGCATCGTTTGTCTGCGCATCTGATAAGATGTCAGACTCAGGTTGGAGCAGGGTGCTCTTACTGCTGGAACAATACAAAGATGCAATGAAATCGCTGCTGCTTCCACAACAAATGACTGCCACCAATCAAAGTGTGATGTTGAATCATCTGCACGTTGGTCTGAGACACTTGCTGCTGCTGCTGGGACAATGCAAAGATCTAATGAAATCGCTGATGCTTCCACAAGAAATCACTCTCATCAATCAAAATGTGACGCTGGATCATCTGCACGTTGGTCTGAGGCAGCTACGGATGAAAATGACTGGGACCATTATGATGTACCCACTTACATCCCCCAAGTCGCCACAAACTTTCAAAAACCTCCACCGTTTCTTTCCAGAAACGAAAGGAAGCAGTGGCGATTGAATCGAAGAATAAATAAATAAATTTTTTTTTTGTATCTATATGTACTATTTTTTAAAAAATTAATAAATAAAGTAGATGTACCAAGTCAATATTTTTATTTTCTTTAACCGCTTAAGTAATAAAACATATTTTTGCTATATCCTTTATAAGAAAAATGTTAAGATATTAACAAAATATTAACAAATGGAATGTATTATAATAGAGACTAGTTAGTGTCTAAACAGCCTCACATTTGTAATGTCAGCTAAATGTTTTTTATTAAATAAATTATATGTATATACGAATACATGATGGTTTCTTTCAATATATTAAAAAAAAAGTGTGGTCTCTCAACATTTTACTATTTTTAAAGATGCATAAGTGTTAGAGCAATATGAAAATATCAAGTGACAATAACCTTCAAATAACCTTAGTTTTACATATATATAAAGGATTTCAAATTTAAGAAATCAGTATCTTTGATACAACTGAAGGGGCAACATGGAAAACAGAGGAGTTCCAGTAGTAGAGGTTGCTAAGGCGGATTCTACGACTTATCCATACCACTCGCCAGATAGAAATTGGTCCTCTTCCTGGAGTGATACCACTGACGATATGGAATATGATGATGACAACGAGATCGATGAAGACGTCAATATAGAACCAGACTCTTCTACATCTCCAGGCAGGTTGTCAGGTTCAACGACACCAGACAACCTCAGCATCGATTTCGGTAAGCAAATAATGCGATAATAAGTTTAAAAATAACTTTTTTCTGTACAATTACAGGCAAGTGGGGGGGCGGCAGGGAGGCTTTGCCCCCCTGGACCCCCCCTTTGGGTGCTTTGCGAGGACTTTCAACAAAAATTATTTTAACGTCCACAACTTTAATTAAAACTATGTTTCTGTTTTTATGTTTTCCCAAACAACATATTTTTCAATATTTACAAATCGTTAAATTTATTTAAACAGTATTTATTAAATACAAAAAATTTTATTTTTATTAAAATACATTTTTTAATATATGACATTTTATTATATAGGTCAACTTAAGGTCAAAACAACCCAAACAACTTTAATTAAAACTATGTTTATGTTTTATTAAACAATTTATTTTTCAATATTTACATATCATTAAATTTATTAAAACACTAATTATTACATATAAAAAGAATTTTAATTTTTATTTTAAATATATGACATTTTATTATATGCGTAAACTTAAAATAAAACAACCCAAACAACTTTAATTACAACTTTGTGTATGTTTTATTAAACAATTTATTTTTCAATATTTCTATATCGTTAAATTTATTTAAACACTATTTATTACATATAAAAATGAATTTTTATTTTTATTAAAATATATTTTATTTTAAATATGTCATTTTATTATATTCGAAAACTTAAACTAAAACATTTATTTTACTTATAATTATATATTTACAGATATTAAAGTGTATACTAAACATAACTTATCCATCTACTTACATTAAAACTACGTATATACATCTACTAATTACATATTACTCATTCGCTCGTCTCACTTTCATCCGCTCAGTCAACCTTTTTAATACATTTCCACTTGCATTCTTCTGTCGCACTTTATTGTCTCTTTTCACCTTCCATCGTCCTATTTTGTCGAGCGTCACCCGCACTTTGTCTTGCAACACCCGCATTTCGTCTTGCCACACCCGTACTTTTTCCCTCTCGCCGGCGATGCGATCGTCGAGGTTCTTTAGTTCACGATCGGTTGCATCCTCCCTCCGATTGTGTTTGTCCCAGTATCGGAGAAAGGATCTTACTATCTCGGACTCACCGGGTTGGGAACACTGAAACCAATCGTCATCCTCTGTGTGGGCTGCTGCGGTGAGGGCCGGTGCTGCAACGGGTGCCTGTGCTTCCACAGGGGCCGATGCTTCCACGGGGGCCCGTGCTTCCACGAGGGCCGGTGCTTCCATAAGGGCCGGTGCTTCCACGGGAACCGGAGCTTCTACGGGGACCGGTGCTGCAATGGGGACCGCTGCCTGGGGGGCCGCATGGAGTGTCACTGTGGATATCGTTGGTTGCTGCAGCAACTGATATAGTTCGGACGCCTTCCCTTTGTCCGCTCTTTTCTTACCCGTCCGACTCGAAGGGCGACTAACTTTCTTCGTCGCCATCTTGACGGATGCTGGTGGCGGCTTGGATTGGAAGACGTCGTCTTCGTCGTCGTCGCTGATGGGCGACAGAATCGTTGAGGGAAGGTCTCCCAGGTCGGCTAATGCCCTTGTGATGAGGTCATCCTCGGAAACGTCCATTTGGACCACCCCGGTAGCTTGTTGACAACGCGTGGTGAAGTAGCCTGGGTTCACTGGAGCACACTGCTTCGGCTGTTGAAAATATTCTTGAATATGACGTCGCTCGTCCGGCGTCATCTTCGGCATCAGCTTTCCCACACTAGCCGACTTCTTTTTGGTTGATCCACAAGCGACAACCTTTCGCGGCACAGTACTTGTACGGCCCATCATTAACAAACACAAAACAATTATTACAAAAGCAAAAATAGGATGCACGGCACGGCACGTCTTCACTCTACTCAAGTACGAAGCGAAAGAGGACGCTCCCAATGATACAGTCCTTTTTGTCTCCGAGACTCCCACCTCCGTATTCCATCACACTGTGCATGCTTCACCGAGTGCGCACTCGTACCCAAGCCATTTGGCTTGGCGTCACCTGTTACTGCGCAGATTCATTAGAATGCTTGGTCCCTATTGGCTAACAGATTAGCGTCCTTCTAATAATTTCGCGTCCCTTCAAACACGCATGCGCCAATGTAGTTTATGGCAAGGTGCGGCAGACGCGCTAGCTTGACATTGTTACCAACTTCAAATTAACAAGTACTGTTACCAACACATATATTATTAATGCTACCAACTGTGTAATACCTTAATGATTGTTGACCATCACCATAATGTTACCAATTTATAATCTGCTATATTTTGTTGTCCATTGTGTAATTACAACTTTGTTCGTCCAATTTGTTTTATTGTATAGCTTTTAAGACATGTTGTCATCTACGTATGTAGGTTCTCAATCAAGTTAATAATTTGAAATATCTTTAATTTCAGATTAAAATAATTTAATAATAAAACTTGTCACTATTTTTTCTTCTTACAATACATACAAGTTCAATCACAATATTATAATACATTTTTCTGTTATGTAGATATGAATTTTCCAGTTATTCGACTAATTCTTCGAGTGCTTCTATTAAAAGTTCCAAATTATTTTTTCTCTTGATACGTGCGGCCTGGCTTAAAGCAGTTACGAACCAAGTGAAATTGTTATCGTATTCGGTTTGATAGAATTTTATATCATGGTGTCCCCATGGGAGAGTTGACGAGCTATTTGGAATTACAAAACGCTTATCATCGTAATGAGAAAGGGCTACTTTGTTTTTTAGTTCTGTATAAATGTCATGTAACTCGCTTCGGAAAGAGTTCATCTTCCTAAAAATCAAACCGCCTCGTTCTACGATTTTTTTATAGTCATCCACGGTCAAAGTGTGCTTTATAACTGACTTCTTTACCCCTTTTGCTTTTTTTAATTCACTATTCAATGATTTTACATAATAAGCTTTAGCTGCAGTCCCGTAGAACTCCATTATTGGATCTGCCGGAAACTCATCTTTCATTTTTCCTAAAATCGAGGGGGATATGGGAATACCGAATTTATTTCCTTGCTTATAATTAGACGTGTCGAAATGATTTATATTAGATTTAATGAAATTATAAAAGTTGTCAGTGTAAATTTTGATAATCAAGGAATCTGTATCCGTATAAAGTAACGAGGCGTTGCGACCAAAGTTACCTTTAATTATATCATATAAAAAATTGTATATAACCGTTTTTGATAATTCCAATATTGAAAATCCGAGGTAAAGAGGTTTATTATAATGAACTTTTAACTTGCCCATGTGTATGGCGACAAAGTCCTCCGAGAAGATGGTGCATGATTTGAAATTAGGACGAGCAATTAATGTATTTGCACCAAACGATTTTCGAACTTTTTCCCAGTGAGTTACCAATTTGATATCTTTCCTAATATCCACGTTCTCCATCGTTTTACCGTACACGGCATTGTTCATGAGCTTAAAAAAATCTTTTTCGAATTTGTTTGATGTAGCATTTCTCATTACAGTGTTAAGATCGATATAGACTTTCAACCAAGGGCTTTGATTAAATTTTATTATACGATGTATTTTAGTGACTTTCAAACCGTTTCTTATTGCTTGTTTCAAGTTCCTAAAGTGTATAATGTACTTATGTTTATTATTTAAATTTGGAATTAATTTTGGAATTTTTGACTTTGCACCAGGTGGAACAATATTCTCTGCTAATAAGGGCAGGTCTGAGTGTGCATCATGTAATTCTTTAGGATATTTCACGTCTACTTCTAACGCGTAACCGTTAAGTCCTTCGTCGGGAATATCCATTACGTTAAATTTAGAAATTTCGTCTTCTGTTAACCACGAAAATCCACCGGTTGGTAAACACTGTGACATGCTGTGTCCGTAGAGATTCGTGGCATCCAAATACATAATAAAAGACGAAGGTTCGTCTGGATTATAATTTGGAAGGAATGTATTGTTCGCAACATGCTTCCTATCAGAACATTGGCTGATTCCACCGCGAATACCTTTTTTGAAAAACTGTAGCATTGTAATATCCGTCAAAAGTTCCAACTCTACTTTTGTTAATCTTAACATGGCGTCCCATGCGAGACCTGGAGCTGTATAATATTGTGCGGGATCCAATTTATATTTGTCTAAAGAAATTGCTCGAAAGTTTTCAAATACATCACATAATATAAGCACGTCTGATTTTAAATATATGTCCGAATATTCGCCTAAATCTTTACAACTAAAAACTTTCCACGTTTTCTGTGCTCTTTCATATTCAGTATCCGTTATGTGAGTTTCATTCAACTTATCATAAAATTCATCTTTAGTGGGTAAATTTGTAGAATTTAGTTTAACTAAACTCGTTAAAAAACTGTATGGAAAAACACCTTTTTGCCTGATTAATTTAAATTGTTCTTGATTCGGAAAATATTTCAAAGTTTCTTTGAATTGATCATCGTTTAAATTATCAGCTAAATCTTGGAGAGATGTAGCCAAAAACTTGAAACTGTCGATGAATCTCATTTTCAAAAAAACTTTTTTTACTCTCCCATCGTAGCCAATGTAATCGTGCATATAAAGGTGTTTTGTGAATGAAATATATTTTTCTTTACTTTGAGCTATCACATCGATTTTATCTTTATTTAGACATAATTCTTTTATGAAGAGGTGAGCATCGTAGCCCGACATGTTGTGTAATATTATTGGAACGAAATTAGCTAATTTATAATTTAGATTACAAACCGAATGAGCTGCTCCCTGTCTTTTCGTACCCGTTAAATGGCAATGGTCTCTCACCTTAGTATGCCAGCTTTCAAACGGTTTCTCACATATGCTACAAATGGTTGAATTTTCAAATTCTATTTCCTCATCCTCTGACAAAGGAGTCATTGGAACTACATCTTTCAAATAATTGTTATATATGTCGGTTAAATCTGACTCTAAACGCTGTACAAAAACTTTTGTTACATCTTTCCCTCTGTAAAACACAAATTTTGATAGTGAATCGTTGAAAGAGCACTTTATCAAATATGCGAACGAATATGGATCGTGGTTGAAAGTCTTACATGTATAAGATTTTTCAGGGTTGGGTTCGCATGTGTCCATAGGTTTCAAAATAGATTCGAAGTCGGCATACACTACGAAAGGCACTTTCAGTTGTTTTTCGAAATTTTCGAATTTTAATATATTCTCGGGAACGCTTTTTCCAAATTTATCTACGCGTAGTTGCAAACTAGGTACAGTTGTGTAAATATGATTGCAGTCGTGCCTTTGATGTTTTAATAACAAGTCTTCACGACCGAAGTACGATAAACAACCGTCACAAAAATACTTTTTATGCTCATTGCTAGAAATTTGACTAGAAACCAACCTCGAGAAATCCTTAATCCAACAGTAATGACTTTTAACGCATTCTTTAGTACAATGATGATTTTGACCGCACTCCTTAGTGACTAGTAATAAATTCACGTGATATCTTAATTTTTTTGGTGAATAACGCAAAGGCCCGACTACTTCATATTTTAACTTATTCTTTTCAAATGTACTTTCCAAACCGTATACGTTAACAGATATATCATTCATTGCTTCAAATTTAGAAATATCCTTCAATTTAACTGGAAAATCCATACCTACCAAATTCAAAACTGATGAGAAATGTGGATACGAAGACATCTCGTGCACTGGACCCCTTGGTGGATACATTGCCGAAGTTATTGCCCACGCAAAACAGCACTCGTCCTGATTCTTTACATTCACTACCGCTTTCTTGTCTTCCACAAACTTAGGTAATTTCATGTAAGAGGATCCACACAAAGGACTGTTTTTATTCACGTTTACCTCGACATACAATATTTCCTCAATAGCCCAACCTGTAATAATATATTCATGTAAGCGGACGATCTTCATTTTTCAACTTTTAGATATTACTTACCGGAATCTTTCTCCTCAAATTCAGATGTTTGAGATGTCATCGTATCTACAAAATCTTGGTAGATACCACTAATATCCACAGACTCGTCGATAATTCTATTGCAGCTGTTAAATGCTTTAATGTCAGATGTCTAGCGAGTTTGTAATATATAATTGGTAAAAGTTTCCATATTCACCTTCACCGACTTGTGAACACTTACGACATCTTCCAATAAACTTATTATCTTCCCCTTTACTTCATCAAAAAACTTAATGTAGTCTGTATGCTTAGTCTCACTCTGCACTCTGTAGCTTATTATTCTACATTTGAACGTACAGGAAACGGTTCTATGTTCCAGTGTCCTACGATGCGCATAAATTTGACTCCTGGGTATTTCCTTACCACAACAGTTAATTGTTTCAACCAGAGCATGCGCTGTTGAACACATTCAATTTAGAGTTTCTGTTAGAGGGAATTACAAAGGTTAATGAAGGTGACCAATCTAATATTCGGCAGAGGTCAAATAAAGGTTACCAACTAATGTGGTTTTCAATGTTATTAACAAATCAATAGGACATCCTCAAACTTCAAGTAATGTCCAACTTCGCAGAGGTCATTCAAGGTCAACTAATATGAATTTCAACGCGTCACCGCAGGGGTCATTCAAGGTCGCCGAGGGGGTGAGGGGTGAGACGAGGGGGAGATTGAGAATCGGTTAAAATATCCTACTATTACCACTAGGCCCGGTAGAAGGGCCGGTTCCCTGACCGGCTGCAAATTCCGCGACGGCATCAATACTGGCAGAGGGGTGTGTGGGTACACATGTTGCAAGTGACCCATTTTTAAGTACAACGTCAAGAGCGTCAGCGAGACGTCGCCCGGACCATTGTTCCCGGAAGACGATCCCGGCAGATTGGCGCCAAGGACCAGGTACTTCTGCCAGCGACTCCACACGAGGAGGGACTCTCCAGCAAACAGTCGAACCGACAACACGTCTTTTTCACAAGCTTAGTTTTCAATAAAATAGTTTATTTATACCGTTGAGAGAGCATTTTATTTTTGCTGTACAGCGAAAGCAACCCTCATATTTATTATTGCTAAAAATTATTCGATTTTCTTCATACAAGTTGTTACGTTAACTTTGGCGATGTAGTAACAATAAAGGTATGTCCGACCAATCTCAGTGGAGTCGGGGGTGGGTTATAAAGATATAAATATAAAAACAACAATTTATATATAGTGATAAGGGCGCCAAGTGATTTTCATAACCATACCTTTAAACATAATAAAATCACTAAACTGTATAGCCAAAGATTTTAACAGGAAAACAAATATATATATATATAGGGGTATCAAAATAAATTAATAAAAGTCTGAGTGTATTTGAACTATTGAAGTATATTAAAAAAAAATAATGTATATATGTATATGAAGATGTATAGGGGACGGCAGTTAAAACAGACAAAGTATATAACAAGATCAAACGTAGGAATGTGTATACTATCTAAGAATATTAATCGAGAGCTCTCAAACAACCGAGCAATGGATAAAGGATTTATCAAAACTATCCAACTAATGAGGCCTTTATCTCTTTGCTATTATTAAAGGTCTTACACTAACATGCTAAATTTTAATTACACTAAAACAAATACATGAAACCTCTGTTCAATAATTACAAAAGAAAATTCCGAATTACCGATCACATGACTAAATTATTAATTTACTATTTAATGACAACTATCAACATGACAAAAAAAACCCAATAAGTAAGTAAGGGGTAGATGATCCCCAAAACAATTCTAATACATGTGGTCATATATTCATACCAAATCGGACTAAAGTCGTTAACAACGGTGTAAAAAAACTTCCCACTATGTGGTACTTAGCCTGGTTGAGATGATGTAACTCGTAGGTCTAAACTTCGCCTTCTCTCCGTAAATGTTTGGCTCTTTGGTATCTCGGGAGGCCAACCAATATAAAATCCGATCGGGAATATTTTGGATCACCTCGTATATATGGCTCCGGGCACAATTTGGAATTTGTGGGAATTTTAAATATATTTCGGAACACCGAAACCCCTACTAAAATGCCTAAAAGTGTATACAAAAAGATAATTTAGAAATGGGAGTTACCAGCAGATAATAAAACCAATTGTTAATTATTTAGAACTCACCTCTTGTGATCGAAGCCCCTAATCACCAAGAGACATTGTTCTCTCAATAATACTCATAAAATATAGCCAATATGTTTCTCAGACGATATTCCAATACATATATCAACCCCATTAATATCGTCTTAATCAAGGTACTAGTGAAATAGCCGTTATAAACGTAGAATATGCAAATTTTATTGTTCACTAGACCTCAGTCAAATACTAAGTTTTCTATCTGCCTGCGAGAGCTCGCGTACTCGCTATCTAAACCGACCGCTTTTTCCCTAGCGCAAAAAGTTTTCGCTATAAATTCTTTTTATTTGTTGTCGTGCCTCAATTAATAATAATGATAATGTTTAATTTTTAACCCCGAAATGATGTTATAGACCGGTAATTGGAAATTTAGATTATAAAAATGTAATAAAGTTATTTCAAAATTCGAGCAATATACATGTTGAAGCATACTGCATATTATTCTATTTTTTTAATTAACAACTTTGTCGATTATAACAGCAATAGTAGGTATTGGATATTAAACAAAAATTGTGTTGTTTGAAAGAAGCTATCATTATTGTATTGTCATTGTCTTATTTGAAAGCTGTTAAAATAACGTTTTAATTCAGTTGCGCATAGCGTATACTTAAGCCACCAACATGAAAAAAAATTAATTCAACTTTCTCTTTTGGATTAAATAACTGATTCATCTTAGCAACTGAATTAAAGCGTTATTTTTATACACATTCAAATACAACAGCTTTCAAATAACACAATGATAATACAATAATGATAGCTAATTTAAACACAACACATTTTTGTTTAATATTAAAGGCCTACTATTGCTGTGTTAGCTTCATTTAGTTCCTGCCGACTGCAGATTATTTTCGTTGCTTTTGCTGATTGTTCGAAAACGGCTACTCCAATAAAGAAATGTGACATAACATTTTCTATTTAGAATTTAAAGGTTTGTCAAATTATATTTAAAAAATACGGTGTTGCCATTTAAAAGAACATCGTTTTAGTAGCTACTGCAGAAATCTGGCATCACCGGAAAGAATTATTTGTAAATTTTTCTTAATCAAGTTATGTCCTATAACTTTACATTTGGAAGTACTAGTCTATCACTTCAAATAAAAAAGTTGACCTGTCAGGTTTTAAAAAAATAGCACTGTATAGGCTGTAACAAATTCGCTTCTCACTACAGGGATCTCGGAAACGGTAAGAGGTACGAAGTAGCTTAAATGGGGACCAACATTATGCCTCTAAAAAATCAAGGCTAACATGATTAGTTTTCGAAATATTTGAAAAAAATCGAAATTTTGGAAATCCGTTTTTGTTTCATTTCAGCATTGTTTGAGGTGATATTGAAAAAAGAAGAACACTTTCTCATGGCCACTTTTTGCCCTATATCGAATGGCATAATCAATTTTTATATGTAACGTTTCGTCTCTCCAGGACCATCATCAACTTCATTTTTTTTAATACGACCCTAGAAATTTTATTACATTCTTTACAAGCCTTCATCACCCCCAATACTGTAGGTACTGCCTCAGCTCGAACCAGATTCAGACGTTTTGTCTCGAAAAATTCATTTTCAGTGTATTCGTTCCAAATTTATCTAAATTTTTTATTTAGATTTCTTTGTTTATTGAATTATCGTACACTGTAAGTGTCATTAGACCCTGTGAAATTCATATAATTATTTAAACTATTACCACCACGTGTTTTTATGGGGAACTGTGAAAAATAAAGTGTATAAAAAGGCTCCAGAACAGAGAAGATTTATGTAATAGAATTAGACAAGCATGTCGACAAATAACACCACAACAGTTGAGGAGTTTTTAGAAATAAGAGAAGACAAATTGAACAGTACGTAGCAAATGATGGTAGGCTAATAGAAAATAGTAATATTTAAATTTTATTTCGTTGAGAAACTCATTCCTGTTTATTAAAAATTTTGTAAAATTTGGCTGTCTTATTGTGAGCACCCTGTATGAGTGAAATCTATGAAACTGCATGGATATACCTTCGGTAAATAAAATTATGAGGAAATACCTTCAAAATATTTTCCGTTGTTAATACAGGACACTCTGCAATGAGTGACATTTTTCGAAGTTTGCACCTATTTTGTGAACACCCTGTATTATACAAAACAAAAACTGTTCATTAGACAAAACATTAGTCTACATTATATATTTTTTATAGAATTTTTCTGTCTTATTTTCTATTAAAAAAATATATTTTTTTTTCAAGATTTAATTTTTAGTTTACGCAGAGCTACAATCACAGAAAAAATATATAATGTAGTTTACTATGTCTAGTATTATTACCAAAGAGTGCATAAAAATAAAATGAGTATAACACTATCAAAAAAAATAAAACTTCTTATGACCATCTTAGGTACTAATGACTTCCCATTTGTGACACCATTATCATATGTTTGTTACTCAAAAATATATTAGGCAGTAGATATATGAGGCGGTTTCTGGATCAGGAAGTGACGTGGCAAGGTCACCTGGGGTCAAGG
>NW_019417705.1:2351-48198 GCF_000390285.2 Anoplophora glabripennis | reverse complement strand
TATTTGATGAGCTTTAGATTATTCAGTTATTAAATGTTTGAAATTATTTGTCTTTGCGGAAAACACTATTTAAAGAATATGGGGCCCTTAAGCATTTCTTATTTTTAAGTAATGCTTATTAACTTTGGTGCAAACGGGCATTAATGTGAATAATTTTCCCGCAAAAATGGTACCTACTTCCGAGCTTGTTGCAGGTTTAATGACCATAGGATATAGTGACAGAAGACTAAGTTGTGACGAAGTAGTGAATATTTTTCATGAATTGCATCCCGATCGGGAACGTGTTTCTGAATCAAGCGTTTTAAAAACATTGCAATGTTTTCATGAAACTGGAGCTGTTACAGAACGACGAAAAGACCAGTAAGCGCTACAAATGAAAAAAAATCTCTGATGTGTGGAAAATCCAATAAATTCTACACAACAAGAGGGCTGGCTTTAAATCATGAGTCGCTATTCCATTTAAAAAATTTGTGAACAGGAAAAATTACATCCATATAAAATTTATTCAGTGAAGACGANACTGATAACTTAAAAGTATCTAAAAATTACCGAAAAAGATAAACTAAGGAAGGATAAAAATTTCGATGTACCGATCTGCCCACATGGGGACGCCCCTGGACCCTTCAGATTCCAAATAAATGAGTTGTAAACCTCTGTCGCCCACGCTCGACACCTTGAATACTTAATTTACACGACCCCTGTGGAGAGTGCATTTACACTCTAGCAGAAATGTTATTTTTCCAAGTCATCGTTGCTCAAAAGTACATATTTCCATAAAGTACGAGGCTATATCAAATGTCTAACACCAATTAAATGAAATATAGTTGTTACTTATTACTATGGAATTTTCACATGTCATTTAGATCTTCATATTAATTTCAACGAGGGTCGTGGGGAAGTAGTTTTAGCCAAATAACATTTTTTTTTAATCTGATGCTTTTTAAGTCTGAGCTAATTATTGGGAAAACATTGGAAAACATATGAACATATAGGATGTTAAATAGCCAACAAGAGTAACAAGACAGACAGACAGACAGACAGAAAGAATGTAAAACTTTTTATTCTAATTTACAGGTATTCACACAAATTAACAAAAAATTGTAAAAGTTTTTCGAAATGAAGTCAAACAATATTCTTCGGTAACAGAGATATACAAAATATATCTAACCTCACAAGCAATGATCCTACTATTTTTTTCGCTGACTGCGCGATAGAAAAGTATATGGGAGTAAAAATGTTCAAAACGTGTGTAAAAGAGTGCAAACGTGGGGGGAGGTGTCCTGTGCCTGTGTTTATTGAATTGATTTTGCTCTACATAATATCTGACATACCATTTCCGACGTATTTTGATAGTTAAAAACGATGCCGTAGCCAGAATTTAGGGTGAAGAACAGGGTGAAGAACAGAGCGAAAGGTTTCATCAGGATCTTAAAGAAATGGAAAAGTGATCAAGGAAGATGGGACGTAAATATGTTAGCAGACTATTGTAGGAATCTGAAAAGGGATATATAGGACGAAAAAAAAGGAAAAGACATCATCTTCGCAGATTATTTGAAAACAAAAGAGTAAGATACTCTACAAACTAAGATTAACCATAATTTCGTTAGTCTGAGCAAAGCCAAGACTCCTTCTTTGGCTAAATTGAGCGGTTTTTAGTCTATTGTCACCCTAAATATAGATTTTACAAGATACTTTTAGCTGGTCAAAATACGTCAGAAATAATATGTCAGATCTTCGGGTTTGGACCTTTTTGTGTGCTTGAGATTCTATTAATTAAAATGGCACCAAATGTCTTATGTGAGTTCGAAAAGAGCCTGATTTGCGAGTAAAACTTAAAAAACTAACTGAAACACTTTTACTTAAAAGACATGACAAACGCTAATCATTCGGTTATTTATTCGAATAAAGAAATTAGTCATCGTTTTAATGATTTTATTTGAGTAAATGCTCAAAAATACCTCTATTTCCACTACCACAGGCGCGACATCTTTTAGTAACGAAAATGCAATTTGTTCGAAATTTATTGATGCTTGATTTTGATGAAAAACATTATTTATTCTTTATTTTAACTTTTCATAATATCAAAGTTGCTACCGCAGCCTACTATGTAATTTTAAACCGCATTTTATTCGAATACCGAAGTGTGTTTTCAGTTTTACTCGAAAATCAGGCTTTTTTCGAAAAATATGAGATGGTAGTAATTTGTAGAAAATTGAAAGACGAATCTGAAAATATCATGATTGTTATAGTAAAGCAATGGCGTACTATTTTATTTAGAAAAATATGCCATCGATACCCTGTATCTCCGTCACTGGAGCATCTAAATTTTAGGAAAAGGCCTCAGAGTTAGGACAAACTTTACATAAATACAAGTGCCACATATCAAATTATTTCACTTACTAGTTTTTAAATTATTTTAAAAAATGTATCTTTTTAACGAAGCGTCCTAGATAAAAACTTTATACGAAAGACTCCTCTTAAAATTCAACAAAGAAAACTTGTTAAATAATGGATTCATGAAAGTATTTTATATTCTTGTTGTTCTCTCATCAGCTTTGGCGAAAATGAACACGTAAAAAACAGCACTACAAAGATACTTTTTTGTTTCCATATTTTCATATTTTAGGAATATTCCATCCTGTAACCTCTTGTATATCGAATTAATAAATATTAGTATAAAAAAATTGTATATAAACATTAAATTTTTACAAAGAAAAATGAAATTTTGAAACAACAGTGTCAAAAGCCGACAAGACAAGATTGCTAACTGCAGATACTGTGGGAAATAACTATGTTTGATTAGATATTTTTGCATACCTAGAATTATGACGCTGAAGAACATTGTTCGACTTTATTTGACTAGATTTTTTAGAATCTGTTGGAATTAATGTTAAAAACACTAAAATAAAGTAAAAAATACAAGAGCTAATAACAGAATATATATTTTTTAAAAAGAATATAACTTAGTAAAGAATAGTTTCTGGTAATATTGAAATATTATAAATTACTTCGAAAGAAAGATATATCCTCTCTAAGTTTGTAAACACACTGTATAATTTATCTGAGTAGTACAGCTGTGGACATAAAAATCGATTAATAACACCCTGTTTTATAAAAGAAAAAACATACGCAATCTAGACTGCAAACTTTTTTTTGTCCACAGAAGTGCTAAAACCAAAACACAACTGACATACTGAGGACATTGAATAATGTTAGAACTCATCAAAGAAATAATATATTCCCCTTGTTTCTAATAGTTATAATATAGCTCATGATCTTGGTTGGAGATCGTAACGTTTAGCCACTAAAAATTCATTAACTGTTTTGTTCAACCCTTTATTATCCAAATCGAAAAGCCATCCTATTGTGTAACTTGACACTGGATAAGGGTGGCAATGCACTTAGCATACACCGGATTCTAAAAGTTGTAAGGGTGGTTTTCGTAATATCCCCTGTCAACAGGAACCTCTGAGTATAAAACCTGCAAAGTACACCAGGTAACAAAATCAGCTGGGGTGGAAGAGCCATGGTCAATATCCGGTAATATACTGAGTGTCTCGAGAAAGTGAATTTTAAAATAAGCAACTTTTGTGCAACTAAAATTCGCTATATTCTGAACAACCAGTTAACATTTTTATAAATTTGAGTCGACTATTCCCTCGTGGATATTTCGGTATGATTGATGAGTACGTTTCTTAATGCCAAGACCTTACATTAAAAAAAATCAAGTAAAAGTAACTTGTCAAAGGAGAGCAGACTAGCCTAGTCTCAAGACAGTTTCTTTGTAAGATTTAATTCATGCAAATCAAATGTTTTTTTTTTGTGACATGAACATGTGTTCTAATTTATTCTACAGTTAATATTAATAAACTGTACGTTATTTTTTATACACTTTGGACTTAAGTGGTTTCATGGGCCTGACTTAGGTCAGTTAAGTCATTAATAAATCTGGATTGTTTACATTACAACAGATAAGCTCCTAAGTGTGTATATACGCCGTGGTGCTAATGTGTTGTTTACATTTTGAGATGAGCTGTGACTTATATAGTACTTGTTTGTTTAATATATTTGTTTATAATGTCTGAAAACGCTTTAATGCTTATGTTTTTTTTCCTGCAACTGTTTACTATAGTATAGGAAATCAAATAATACAAACGAAGCGCTACCAAAATTTAGAATTCCATAAAAAGCTACGTAATATTATCATTGGTTTAAAATATTTTTGTAATAGACTTTTTTAGTAGTGACGTCACATACGCCAAATAATAGGCAACCCCATAGTAGGTATACATTGTCATGAAGAATTTCTCATTATTTTTATTAGATCGATTTTCGATCTTATGTACTTTGGACATAACTGCCAAAAAATGTTTTATTTGTTATGACCTTAGATATCGCGATATTCAGGCAATATTAGAAATATTTCAGAAGTTTCAAACCCCAAGTGACAAACTAAAAGAATTTTAGAATTTATATTTTTAAATTTACTTCTTAGAACAAGAAAATGTCAAGATTAAACAATATAAGAGAAAATAAGTTAATTTGTACAATTTCAACTATGACAATTTGTTGCGGGTTGCCTAAATATGTGACATCACAGTAAAAGAGTCTATTTTCTTACTGGTGTCTATATTCCAGTGCCAAATTCCACTGGCGTATCATTTTAGAGGGTTTGTTAAATACAAAACAACAAATAATTATAATAATAATATTCTTTATTCATATATTGCAAAAAAAAAGAGACACATGTACTTAATAAAAATAGAAAATATATGAAAGGGCGAAGTTCAGCTATGTCGTCCAGTGGGCAACACATTGTTCTTCCACTTAACCCATGCTAGATGCGCCACGGAATTTAAGTCACACTTTAAACACTTAAAACACTAAATACATATATACACATATACAGGGTGATTCAAAAAACCGCTGACAGACTTCTAGGGTAAGTAATACATGAAAAATTAAGACGAAAAGTCTTAATAAACATAGGGTCGCAAATGCCTCCTTAACGAGATACAGGGCGTCAAAGTTTCTGTAAAACTAAAGCGTAAAAATGACAAAAAGAAGCTTAGTTTACTTAACTCACTTGTACACATTGACATTAGTGACAGGCGATGTTTAATTTTATTTTGAATAGCACAAGCCTACTATGCGAAACTAAAATGAATGAAAATAAAATTGGATTTACAAATTTTCTACAAAGGTNATTATCCAAGTCGAAAAGCCATCCTATTGTGTAACTTGACACTGGATAAGGGTGGCAATGCACTTAGCATACACCGGATTCTAAAAGTTGTAAGGGTGGTTTTCGTAATATCCCCTGTCAACAGGAACCTCTGAGTATAAAACCTGCAAAGTACACCAGGTAACAAAATCAGCTGGGGTGGAAGAGCCATGGTCAATATCCGGTAATATACTGAGTGTCTCGAGAAAGTGAATTTTAAAATAAGCAACTTTTGTGCAACTAAAATTCGCTATATTCTGAACAACCAGTTAACATTTTTATAAATTTGAGTCGACTATTCCCTCGTGGATATTTCGGTATGATTGATGAGCACGTTTCTTAATGCCAAGACCTTACATTAAAAAAAATCAAGTAAAAGTAACTTGTCAAAGGAGAGCAGACTAGCCTAGTCTCAAGACAGTTTCTTTGTAACATTTAATTCATGCAAATCAAATGTTTTTTTTTTGTGACATGAACATGTGTTCTAATTTATTCTACAGTTAATATTAATAAACTACGTTATTTTTTATACACTTTGGACTTAAGTGGTTTCATGGGCCTGACTTAGGTCAGTTAAGTCATTAATAAATCTGGATTGTTTACATTACAACAGATAAGCTCCTAAGTGTGTATATACGCCGTGGTGCTAATGTGTTGTTTACATTTTGAGATGAGCTGTGACTTATATAGTACTTGTTTGTTTAATATATTTGTTTATAATGTCTGAAAACGCTTTAATGCTTATGTTTTTTTTCCTGCAACTGTTTACTATAGTATAGGGAATCAAATAATACAAACGAAGCGCTACCAAAATTTAGAATTCCATAAAAAGCTACGTAATATTATCATTGGTTTCAAATATTTTTGTAATAGACTTTTAGTAGTGACGTCACATACGCCAAATAATAGGCAACCCCATAGTAGGTACACATTGTCATGAAGAATTTCTCATTATTTTTAGATCGATTTTCGACCTTATGTACTTTGGACATAAGTGTCAAAAAAATGTTTTATTTGTCATGACCTTTGTCATGAAAGAAAGACTATATTTTTTTTAAGCAACCGACAGACAGCGATTTGAGAGGCAACGGTAGGGCGTTGTAAATTTTTGGCATATTGCAACTGAACGATCTTTCAAATGTTGCAGTTTTATGTGAAGGAGGGGTTAAATTGCCTTTAAATACAGCTATTTTCAATATCACTAGGATGAAACGAATAGAACAGTTGAGTATCATCTGCATACATTTGAATTTTACAGTGCTTTAGGAAATAGGGAACGAGGATGTAGACAATGAGAACAACGTGGGTCCCAATACGGATCCTTGGGGCACTCCACAATTAATGTTAATATAATTCGAAATATCGTTTTTAAGTACTACCCTTTGTTGTCTACCTACTAAATAGTTAGAAATAAATTGTACTGCAGATATATCAAAACCAGCAAACATTAAAATATTTTTCAAAATGTCATGGCTAATTGTGTCAAATGCTTTCGAATAGTCGAATAAAATTAAAATCGAACATAATCCAGACTCTGTAGCCCTAAAAATAAATGCGTCGATTTTGGTAAAAGCTAGATTACACAAACACACACAAAAAAAGTTCAAAAGCCAAGAGGCCCACATATTTCTGAAGGAATTCGATGCGCTGCAGTCAAAATTCATGATTTCCTGATGGATTTCGGAGAAAAGTGAAATTTTTGGTTGAAAACTAGCCTTAAAATGGGTCAAATTTGATTTTTTTCTAAATTTTGTCCAAAAATATCATTTTCGTAGTATTTTGTGGCACTGAACACGACGCCGTTAGTAAAATTTGGGTAAAAACTGGCCCAAATATGAATTTTCTTGGAAATATCGAGGTCAAAATACTACGAAAATAATATATTTGGACAAAATTTAGGAAAATATTTTAACCTTTAAATTCCAAAAATTAAAACTCATAGGATCGATCTAAGTATGTCTAGTCTATCTCTGTTTATTCATTAAAACCGAATTTGGTCCATGCTTTTCTCAAAGAGGTAGATATATTGATAACTATAGAAATATGTACCATAAACTCATGTGAAAAGCATCAACGCTGAGCTGAACAGACGTCTCTAGTTTTATTTATTAGCCGTAATCCAACAAAAATAATAACATGTCTTTCCCGCTTGTACGCCTATGATACGTACTGACACACCTCCGAAACTAGGACAGGGTGGGATTTGAAAAAGTGGAACCACGAGCTTCAGTCGTCTGTTTAGATTTATTTATTACTGTACTGCTTATATACCATTTTGGTATATGTATAGGTACTAGATTACACTTTACTGCATTGACAACAAAGAATAACTGAGCATTATTCTGTTTTTTAATTGCACGTCAAAAAAGGAGACTTACAGTTCATTTTTTTGTTGGGGCAACAGAAAAAGTGAAATAAAACCAACCGCTTCTGCATTTATCAGGTGATGACCAATCTTAATTCAATTGTCGCTATGTGTTGTGCAGAAAGAAATTCGCAAATCATCAAGGTTAATGAGTTAGGCGGTAAAATCACAATGCAAGTTTGGAAGACTATTGACGGTTTCAGATTAAGTTTATTCAGTTGTAGACAGACGAAAAGTTACCTTTGGAATAACATTTGAGTGACTAACATTCATACTTCATGTTAAATATGTAGTCACTAGGAAATAATCGATATTAAGGAACTTAGCAGATGTACTAGCACCTGTTGCATGTTTTTTTCTTCGAGTCAATTATGAATTATTTCTATTGTATGTTTCAACACAGCAACAACATTCAAGTACAGCGTTCCCCATATTAGACTATGCAGTTTAAAAGTCGAATAAAAACTTTCTGATCAAAGTAAATTAATTTTTTAATGGACTAATATGTAGCTAATTTTATGGGATTTATAACGAAAATAAATAATAAGTCAATTTTTAAAGATCATGTCTTCCAAATGCCCTCCTTCGACTTCAATGCAATTTTGAATTCTAAGTTCAAAATTTTGCATCACTCGACGCAGCAAATCTCCATTTATTTCTGCAATTTTATTTTGAATCTGCTCTTTCAACTCCAGAATTGTTGCTGGACGACTTGCATAAACTTTTTGCTTCAGGTATCCCCAGAGAAAAAAATCTGGGGCCGTTAAATCGGGAGATCTCGGGGGCCAATTCAAATTTCCAAATCGGGAAATTATACGGCCATCAAAAAAATCTCGCAAAATCCTCATAGTATTCCTGGCTGTGTGAGCTGTAGCTCCATCTTGTTGGAATAATATGGCACCATTTAGTAGTCCCCGTCTAGTTAGTTCGGGGATAAGAAACGTTTGCAACATGTTTATGTAGCGCTCGGAATTAACTGTAACAGGACGGTTATTTTCATCCTCAAAAAAATAAGGACCGATAATTCCAAATGATGCTACACCACACCACACAACGACTTTTAGACTGTGGAGGTTTTTGGTAAACAGTTCGTGAGGATTTTCTGCTCCCCAGTACCTAAAGTTTTGCTTGTTAACAACACCGTCCAAATGAAAATTTGCTTCGTCGCTCATTAGCAAATTATGTATTCCTCCATGGTGCTGATTTAAAAATTCTTGACAAAATGTCAACCTCGCTTCTTTATCTGTATCACTGAGGTGATGCGCCATTTGGTATTTATAGGGGTGAAATTTTAAATCTTTATGCAGAATTCTGTGGAGACTTCCCTTGGATATTCCTAGGGCAAGTGATTGCCGATTAGCAGATCTCTTAGGGCTTCTTGTGAAGGCAGCTCTCACTCGTTCAATATTTGCAGGCGTACGCACCGTTCTTCGATGTCCAGGTTTTTTAATGTTTTGCACAGAGCCATTTTCACGCCAATGACGAACTCATGCCGAAATTGTAACGCGTGTTGGTGCATCGCCCCTATTATTATTTCCAAACTGCCGTCGAAATGCACGCCGAACTTCTTCCACTGAACCAGTTCTAATGTAGACTTCCACGGAAAACACACGCTCTTGAATTGAATAATTCATAACGCAATGAAAATTGTTAAAAAATGAAAATTAAATTAAGTTGTGACATTTGTGACTAAAACAATGAAGTGTTTACTTTTGTCGTTGATTAGAGACAGCCGCCTACTTGTTAAAATGTGATCCTAATGGTGTAGCATCATTTGGTAATATTGGTTTGATTTACTTCGTCGAGTAATGCGAAATATTAAACTTAGAATTCAAAATTGCATTGAAGTCGACGGAGGGCATTTGGCACTTTAAAAATTGAATTATTAATAAAATAAAATAATACATAAAATTAGCTACATGTCAGTCCATTAAAAAGTTAATTTACTTTGATCAGAAAGTTTTTATTCGACTTTTAAACTGCATAGTCTAATATGGGATACCCTGTATAACTATTTACAACTTTTCTGAAATTTGATACACAGTTGTTAAATTTAATAAAAAGGGCAAATATTCGTTAGATTAAAAAATAATTCACATTAATTTAGTCAACACTTTGACTGTTTCAGTTTCATTGTTTCCAAAAGTTTTATATATAATTTTGTTCAATTAACGTTTATAAATTCCATTTGTAAGGATGTCACTAGAAAATTCAATCCTAAGTAAAAGGTAAAATCTTTCTATGATGGTTGTTTTTGTATGTTGGTCAAGGGTTATATTAGAGAAACAGGAATACACTACATTTCTTTGAAATATTACATTATTCACTAACTACAATATGTCAGATATGTGAGTTATGGTTTTTGGTTTAAACCGGTAAATAAATTTCAAATATTCGATTTAAACATTTATTACAAAAATGATGCAATACAACCGTGTACAAAATGAATGCCGAGAGCGAAGTGTCGTACATGAAGTTTTTTATGCTGTATCTCCCCACTTCGGCGAACGCAGTGGCGCGCCATAACTTGTGTCTTGGGGTATCGGCATTGTTTGACTTCATTTAATAGAAAAAAACTAGAATTTATTTGAATTACCTTCTAAATAAAGTAAGAATCAAAATCTTGTTTCAAATAAAAAAAAACTTAGAACTTTATTCATTTTTAACAATTAAACATAATTTAGCTAGACTTTTATAACATATATTCGCTGAAACACAAGTTGTATTAGATAAATTTTAATAAGAAATACCAGATAAAGGAAAGTGTAAGTAAAAAGGTGCTTTTAACATTACTGACAGAACGCAATAAAAACATATTCGTTTGCAATCTGTACTATGTTGTTTATCATCTGTTTTTCGTTGTTTACGTAGCCTTCTTGCTTAGAGGGATGAAAATAACACAACACAAATAAGATAGCAGCATCTGGGTCCAAATAACACGATCTATTGAAAGAATGATGTTACTCTTTGGTGTTTTATTTACCTATACCGGGCAGACTGTGTTTTTGAAATCGTATCAGCGATATCGAACCTTTCGTCGAACCCCAAAATGGGCATAAAAATACATCCCTACAGAAAATTATACAAAATTTACAGCGTTAGTCTTTGTATACACGCAATTTTGAATTTATTTAATTCTATTATAAAAATCATGCTTGTCGCATGAAAAGAGTCAGACAAATTAAAAATAAATAAAATATAATAACGTTATAGATTTTCTACGAAAATTCTTATTATACCAGATAATATACGATATCTCCATTGAATTACATTGCAAGTGATTTTTTTTTGCAATACACAATTTGTTTATTGTATAGATATTGTTGAATTACTTTGCAAGTATTTTTTTGCATACAGAATGTGTATATTGTTTCGATACCTATTGTTGAATATTCTGAAGAAAAACTCTGGATATAGTTTAATACAATTTTTATAATTAGTTTTTTCATAAGTGACAAAATATTCAAATAAGCAGAGAAAAATCTAAAACCATGCCACAAATAAATAATTTTAGACGATATCTATCAAAGTTTGCTACATTTTCCAGGCACCCTGTACATTTAACAGCATTACTTTATATTACGGTGCTATCCTATCCTAACGTAGTCCATATAGTTTTAATTAATACCACAGATCAAAATCAACGCCTCTGATTATAGATATTTAATTGTATCTCGAGCGTCTTGTTTTCAGTTTATTCTCGATTAACTGTAACAACTAAGCAGGTTTGTGTTACAATGTTCAATTATTTCTCAATAGTCTCTAGCGAGACGGAACAATTAAAGCAGCCCGGCTAAAATGTGGGTTTATGTATTGTGCTTTTAGTTTGCGGTAATTACTTGGGTATCGCCAAGAAAGCTGCCAGTATCAATTTTATGGATTTTCTTGAACGTTATTGCCTGTAATCCGGCTTATTTAAGCGTTTTGGTAGGGAACATTGGAATTGAGTGAGCATACATCAAAGAAACTAGATTTCGTGTATTTATATAGGGTGATGCAAGAAAATTAACGAGTAAACATTTTTTTTTGTGATTTTATTTTACTACATCATTAATAATGGTACACAGTTTAATGGCAGATTGTTAACGTCAAAATATAGCGATTGAACCAAACATGTCTTAATCAATTGTTACTCATTTTCGTTCCACAGGGTGTTAAAGTTGAAAAAATATTTTCCTTTTTTATCTATATTTTAAGTATGTATGGACCGATTGTTTTGAAAATTTGTAGATTTACGTTTTTTGAGGTGGCAAATACGAATATGCAATAGGAGGCGATAGTTGTACTGTCCTGTCAATGTAAAAATATGTCTAACTTATTATATTTTACAATTTTGAATTTTTTAACTAGAAATTGTTGAACTACGTTCAATTCTAAATAAAAAAGGTATACTTGTTAGAAATCGATAAACTCAACTGTTTTTGAGATACAGACATTTTAAGTTTTTGAGATTCGACGCGAATTAAATTAGAAAATTATTTTTTCCAAAGTAGTAGGCATAGACATAATAAATTGACAGCTGTCACTACAATACCATATTGTTTTCTACTCAATTTGATTAAGAAGTAGTTTTTTCCTTGTCGTTATTTTTTAGAGAAGAGAATATCTTAATAAAAGGCTAAGAAAGTGCATTGAAGTTGCTGGTAGTTAATAATTTGTCAAGATTAGGGTTTCTGATTTCTCGGCCTACTTTTTTTCTCGGGTCTCGAGAATTCTCGACTAGGAATTCCCGGGAATTCTCGAAAAATGTCTAAAACTTAAAAAAGTCATAATTTTGGTATTGCAATGCGAAATATAAACGTGTTATTATACTTAACAATCATCATTAACATTTATTATTTATTCAGTTCATTTTTATTAATTACATATGTTTCTACTTCTACTAACAAAACTAAATTAAACTTTGAGTTTCTTCTTAAAAACCTTTAACTTGTTTTTTTATTAAACATTTTCAATATACTTATGTTTATTTCAATGTTTTTGAATCGTAGTTTTCTTCCAATAATAATTATTAATAATCATTAATCATGCAGTCTTTTAATTAAATAAATAGTAAATAAGGAATTTAACCGAAGAAAAAACAAGCTTTAATTTAAAGATACAGAAGCGTTCTTCCTATAAATTTATCACTTACAATCACAATCTTTTAATTAACAAAACAAAAATAAAATAACTAAAGGAACAGGAACGAAATATTTTCATAATCAACATCAACATTAGGTATCTGCGTATAATAAAATTTCTACACAGACTTATAACTAGGTACAGAATGATTCACTATATTTTGACCCCCTTTAACTTTTTTGTTTTAAGAGTTATAAAAAAAATGTGAAATATACGATTGCACGATTTTTTATGAAATTTTCGAATATGAAGTTCAAACAAAATGGCCGCGGATGTTGTTAACTTTGTTAATTTAAATGGAACACCCTATATATTTTTACATATTTGGATAGAACATTCCCTGTCGAGCACAGTCATATATGGTTTGTTGGGTCCATCTCTAACAATAAGCGAGATAATATTAAAAAACGAAAAGAANTAATTTACTTTGATCAGAAAGTTTTTATTCGACTTTTAAACTGCATAGTCTAATATGGGATACCCTGTATAACTATTTACAACTTTTCTGAAATTTGATACACAGTTGTTAAATTTAATAAAAAGGGCAAATATTCGTTAGATTAAAAAATAATTCACATTAATTTAGTCAACACTTTGACTGTTTCAGTTTCATTGTTTCCAAAAGTTTTATATATAATTTTGTTCAATTAACGTTTATAAATTCCATTTGTAAGGATGTCACTAGAAAATTCAATCCTAAGTAAAAGGTAAAATCTTTCTATGATGGTTGTTTTTGTATGTTGGTCAAGGGTTATATTAGAGAAACAGGAATACACTACATTTCTTTGAAATATTACATTATTCACTAACTACAATATGTCAGATATGTGTCTTAGGGTATCGGCATTGCTTCACTTCATTTAATAGAAAAAAACTAGAATTTATTTGAATTACCTTCTAAATAAAGTAAGAATCGAAATCTTGTTTCAAATAAAAAAAACTTAGAACATTATTCATTTTTAACAATTAAACATAATTTAGCTAGACTTTTATAACATATATTCGCTGAAACACAAGTTGTATTAGATAAATTTTAATAAGAAATACCAGATAAAGGAAAGTGTAAGTAAAAAGGTGCTTTTAACATTACTGACAGAACGCAATAAAAACATATTCGTTTGCAATCTGTACTATGTTGTTTATCATCTGTTTTTCGTTGTTTACGTAGCCTTCTTGCTTAGAGGGATGAAAATAACACAACACAAATAAGATAGCAGCATCTGGGTCCAAATAACACGATCTATTGAAAGAATGATGTTACTCTTTGGTGTTTTATTTACCTATACCGGGCAGACTGTGTTTTTGAAATCGTATCAGCGATATCGAACCTTTCGTCGAACCCCAAAATGGGCATAAAAATACATCCCTACAGAAAATTATACAAAATTTACAGCGTTAGTCTTTGTATACACGCAATTTTGAATTTATTTAATTCTATTATAAAAATCATGCTTGTCGCATGAAAAGAGTCAGACAAATTAAAAATAAATAAAATATAATAACGTTATAGATTTTCTACGAAAATTCTTATTATACCAGATAATATACGATATCTCCATTGAATTACATTGCAAGTGATTTTTTTTTGCAATACACAATTTGTTTATTGTATAGATATTGTTGAATTACTTTGCAAGTATTTTTTTGCATACAGAATGTGTATATTGTTTCGATACCTATTGTTGAATATTCTGAAGAAAAACTCTGGATATAGTTTAATACAATTTTTATAATTAGTTTTTTCATAAGTGACAAAATATTCAAATAAGCAGAGAAAAATCTAAAACCATGCCACAAATAAATAATTTTAGACGATATCTATCAAAGTTTGCTACATTTTCCAGGCACCCTGTACATTTAACAGCATTACTTTATATTACGGTGCTATCCTATCCTAACGTAGTCCATATAGTTTTAATTAATACCACAGATCAAAATCAACGCCTCTGATTATAGATATTTAATTGTATCTCGAGCGTCTTGTTTTCAGTTTATTCTCGATTAACTGTAACAACTAAGCAGGTTTGTGTTACAATGTTCAATTATTTCTCAATAGTCTCTAGCGAGACGGAACAATTAAAGCAGCCCGGCTAAAATGTGGGTTTATGTATTGTGCTTTTAGTTTGCGGTAATTACTTGGGTATCGCGAAGAAAGCTGCCAGTATCAATTTTATGGATTTTCTTGAACGTTATTGCCTGTAATCCGGCTTATTTAAGCGATTTGGTAGGGAACATTGGAATTGAATGAGCATACATCAAAGAAACTGGATTTCGTGTGTTTGTATAGGGTGATGAAAGTAAAATGAAGAACGAGTAAAATTTTCTTTTGTGATTTTATTTTACTACGACTTTTATGATACAATAGCATGGGATATTCGAAAACTGTCATCAAAAGTCGACATTTTCGTTAAATTTTCAGTTATAGCTGTAAAATACTTTTATGTTCTAGAACGCCAATTCTTATAATAATAACTGAATCTTTGTCTACACTATGTCATCGATCGTTATCTTTAGTAGCTCATCTCTTCTTAAAGCTCCACGAACACCAATGATTAAAACGACCTGAAAAGTTGTCCAGAATCGATCGATTTTGAATTAGCTTTTCTAGCAGAAATCTATTATCAGGTGCTTCTTGTAAAAAACTCTCAATTTCCTCTTTCGTAAGAATTCTGGACTTTTCCGGACGGTACCCAACATCCAACTGATTTGCTTTTCAAATATGGTATTAGTTATGGAAATTCTCTGATATTTAAATTCTTTTTGTCATTCAGTGTACTTTTTAACATGGATTATACTGATCATAACGTCGAAGGTTTAGTTTTATTAATTTTATGTTTGAAATATGCCAGTAATACCGCTTCAAACACTTTCTGAATGTTGTATGCACTACACCACCCTTTGAATTCGTTGTAGGCAATCTCATACTGTCTCAACGATTTTTGTGAAACAGCACTTGGTGCAGCTTCCAATACTTCCCCTGATAAATGCTCGTCTTCACTTTCCGAGCTAATTTTGAATTAAACATTCTCAGAATATGAATTACAATATATAATTCTGACACTACTTTTTCAAACAACAAATTTTTATTGTTTATTAGGTTGCTATCGTTATATAGTAATATATAATGAAATAAACCCTCGAGTCAAAGAATGTATATTTTGTATTTTTATTTGTCTGCTCGTATGAGATTTTTGGTTAAGCAAAACTATTAATATCTATAAAAACATTTCGGCATGGCGTTAAAAATTAATCTTAGATTTAATGTTGCAACCTCAAATAAATTGTTTCTTACAGTAAAAAATACTAGTGACAATGAGTGGGTGCGCTGACTATCGAAGTTTAAATAAATTCTTCTGAAAATTTAAAAAATTGTTATTATAATATTGAACAATGCAGAGAAAACGCCAGTNATTTGCAATATATTTTAACATATCGAACATTGATATAGTCCAAAATGGGTATAAGTATTTTAACTAAATCGCACTAATTAGTCCGTGAGGGGCTTATTTACTCATGGACAATGTTATATGGTAGGCCGTGACAGTGACAGGTAATATTATGACAACAGTGTTATTGTTTGACAGTTTGTATTATTATTTATTTAAAATGGGTTACACAGAAGTAGAAAATTTAAATATTATTATAGGAATTAAGATAGAGTAGATAGACTTTATTACCCATTTAGCCATACAAAAAACATGATGTAGTAACATGAGTAGTTAAGATATTCTCCATAGTTTATTTTAATTCCAAATAATATTTCAATTTTCTACTTCTGTGTAACCCATTTTAATTTTTAAATTTCTCGATTTCTCGATTTCTCGACACTTTTTTCTCGTCTCGAGTAAGGCCAGATTTCCCGGGAATTCTCGCTTCGAGAAGTCTCGACACTCTCGACCAGAAACCCTAGTCAAGATATGCAAAATAAAATCTTTAATTGCTGTAATGTTTGTCTTAATTCTTAATTCAGGCTTGGTATGTTAAAATATATAATATAAAATATAGATAAAAAAGGAAAATATTTTTTCAACACCCTTTAGAACGAAAAGGAGTAATAATAAATACTAATAAATCACTATATTTTGACGTTAACAATATGCCATTAAGCTGTGTACCATTATTAATGACTCGCCCTGTATATAACACAATAATTATCTTATTTTAATGCAGTTTTCGTTCTACATCGGCGTTAAAATCAATCTTCGATTTGATGTTGCAACCTCAAATAAATTGTTTCTTACAGTAAAAAATACTAGTGACAATGAGTGGGTGCGCTGACTATCGAAGTTTAAATCTAAATTCATCTGAAAATTTAAAAAATTGTTATTATAATATTGAACAATGCAGAGAAAACGCCAGTGATGATTTTAGATTTGAATATCAATAGTTTTATTGCTTGGAAACCTTATAAGATGTTACGAGTAGCTGCAATCGGATTTAATAACATTTAAAGACGTTAAAAAATAATTCCTAAATTTATGGGACTGACATACAAACAAGAATGTGGACATAAATTTATGAAAATAAAGTATTACTGTAGAAATATGAAGACACACAGGCATAGATAGATATACAAAAAAATGGGTCATTATAAATTTGGGCACAATTAAACTTGATTTTTTAACTCGCAAACACTGTAAAAAATGTGGAAGCTGCATATTACACCCAGTAGTGTTCATGGTCTTTCATATGTCTGGCATATCGTAATGTTCAGAAAAAAGCTTTCTCAAAAGGACAACCGACTCAAATCTTTCGATTGTGGGGACGTTGGTATAAAGCAAAATCCGCTCAAAAATCTGGGTGGGCCAGTTCATTGGCCACTTTATTTATGTTGATTCCGTTCATAAATGCATTTAAGTATGACTTATGATTTATTCAATTTAAATTTTCTTAAACTCAAAAAGGATTATAATTACGACAGTGTCCTAAGTACTATAAATCTCATTAAATTGTAACTTCAACTTCCTCAAACACAAGTGAAATAGTCAAAACAAAAATAAATAAATACATTTTAAGTACGAAAAATTATAAATACCTGTATATATATTGTAAAAGACAGTAAATGTTCTACACTAAACCAGCTGTGGACAATAAAAAGCTTCTAACCTAAACTGTTTATGGATTAATTCTAAACTATTTTAAGGTTGTAAACGTTTTTAGTCCATTGCTGTACTACAACATTAAAAAGGCTATTCCATAAATCAAAATTATTCACTTAATGTTCATTAATTAAACGTTTTGTATGGCTTCTATTGAGCATCTCTCCAGAGGTAACACTTATTGACCCACTTACCTGGCAAAGTGCCATAATGCGTATAAGTGGTCGATATGAAGGATATTCCTAGTCCGTCCTAGAAAGGATGCAGCGCATTAAACTAGTAGGATAAACGGCGTATTACCTCAATTTTATTTTTCGTATATTGATAACGGACGAAAGATTCCCAGTAATGACGACAATTATAAGTGATTATCTGCAATTATCCCAGCGGGTGAAAGTTAAAAAGTATAATGCTGTGATAAATTGAGTGACAATATGCAGAGAGATATAGGGAGTGCCATTGAGATGTAATACCAGTTATTGTACAGCCTCTTCAGAAAAATATTAAAATTGTATCCGTGAAGTACATTAATAAAGGGATTCAAGAGAAAGGAGTTGACCTGAGTTCAGTTAGCGACCATTATAAAACTCAGTTGTTAGGGGCAAATGAGTTTATTGGCCAGATAGGACTGCACATAGAATAATAATTTAATTTCAGAAAACCTCGAAACATGTGTGCTGTTCCTCAGTACTTTTCTTATTATGCTCGTTGTGATCTATTTTTTCCCCCACAATTTTCCTGCAGACCCGCTATAAACATAGGCTATAGATGAACTTAGGGACCTGTTCTGTTCTATCCCTCATAGAGTTATACAGTGTGCCCTAAAAAGTCTCGAGCCTTCAGATAATATTTCGGGATTGAATCCTATCAAAAAAAAGTTCAGTTAAAACATGAACCAAAATTTACTTGAAAATATTAAATGTAATGCCGTATATTTTACGCCAGCAATTGATAGAGCACCAAGGTTTACTTCAAAATTATAAGATCACAAAATTTTTCCATTATGTTCTTGCAGGCCCTTTGGATTTCAAGCTAATTTTTCTCTGAATAACCGTATAAAGTCGAATTGTACAGAAAAATGTTTTTAAGCAAACTTAATATCAAATGAAATTCAATACACATAATAATTAGCATAATACCTATATATTATTCAATTCTGTTATTTTGGAAGGAATCACCATCTTCGTCTTGTAAGAAATCTGTCTCCTAAAAAATGCTTTCAGTAAATTTTTCGTTATTATCTGCCAATTTCTCGATTATAATAGGTTTCTCTGCTGCTAGCGTTTTTATTACATGAACTATAAATTTAAAACTTTTCGAAAACAAAAGTTTAACCCTTTTTTAAATTGTTTCTAAAATCCCGATTCTATAGTCCAATAGTTAATTAAACAATTAACGTTATAAAAAACGCTATCATCTTGGGAACAAAGAGGTGTACTTCATTTCTTTTTTTTTAAATTACCGTAATGCAAAAAGAGCGAATTCCCGAGCGGCTTTTGCCTGACCCTGAGACAACTTATTTATAACGCTGTCTTACACAGATACCACTTTGTTAGTAGCAAAGAACGTAATTCAACTTTCTGAAATTTTTCTTTTTCGATACGTTTCGTTGGATCAATTAATTAGAATCTATATCTACGATATTAATTTCTAAAATTAACGTTTAATAATCAAATAATTAGTTGCAAAAAAACGACCAAAATTAATTAACAGATACCTGGAGTAACAATTTCACGGTAAATCGAATCGGCCTTTGGCACACATGTTGGTGATTGGATTGACCATCTTTTCCATAAATTTTATTAACGTCCATCGCTTTTTGCAATAATAATTTGCAATTTTCAAAAACTGATTTTTCCACGTTCAACCTTTATTTGACAGTTAACAAATTGGGGATTTATGACTTTGGATACCTTAAATTGTAGGTAATTTAATTGGCTACAACACAAAATAACTAATTT
The DNA here is from genome assembly GCF_000390285.2 of Anoplophora glabripennis. NCBI lineage: Eukaryota > Metazoa > Arthropoda > Insecta > Coleoptera > Cerambycidae > Anoplophora > Anoplophora glabripennis. Next base: position 28,425 of record NW_019417705.1, on the reverse strand, counting down.
TCCGATAGATCGTCTAGATTTTCATGGGCACTAATTTAGCAACATATTAGATGCGCACCAATTAAATTTATTTCGCTTCACGCTGACCATCGAAAATTAATGCAGTTATCTCTCAAAAAATGCTTATCACAGAAGCACAAAGTAAAATTCTGCTTGCATATTAATGAAGTTCCCAGTAGCGTTGCCGAAATATCCGTGCAACCGTTATTAATTATTCTTATCTATAAAATACACCCATGAAGTCAGTAACACGGGCTAAATATTAATCAATGTACTCTCAATACTCTGTTTGGACGATTGGCACTTTCAAAATATTTATACAGGGAAATTACCATAGATAAGTAGTATGGGATGATAAATTGGTATGGATGAAGCAACGAACTGAAGAAGAAGCAAGATATCTTAAATATTAATTGAGCAGAGCAGGAAGTAGGACTGAATATGTTAAGATAGCCTAATAAAATAATAACTACGTGACGCTTATTTGTATTTCTGAAATGAAAATTCATAATTGTCGTAAAATTTAAAGCTCATGTGTGGCAGGGACGGCTGTATTTTAAAATCAAACGGTCCAGTAATATTACCAAGACGACTTCCTGGTGCAGATTGAATTTGAATGCGAGTGTTACATCTAAATCAGTGGTTCACAAAGTGTGGTTCGTGACACCTTGGGGGGTCCAGGAAGAGGTTGCAGGGAGTCGCTATGGAAATATATTAACATTAAATTTGTTTGGCCTACTTTTTTATAATAAATGTTGAAATGTTTAAGAATTCTTAAATTTACGGTTTTGTATTCGAAATAAACAGTTCTATAATTTTCCAATTCCAGCTTATATCTTCGTTTCATTTAGATAACAATTATCAATGACATAATAAGAAATATGAAATTGCAATAAATAGTGTCAAAAATTTATCAGAGCTCAGAACATTATTGACTTCTTTCATTTCAAAAGCAATCAAAACTGTGAGAAGACTCTGGTGCAAGAACTTAGTAGGTATATTTTTGCGATTTTTGCAGATATATGTTTAAAAATATACTTACTCCAAATATGACCTTCAAGGTCATTTAGACGTCAACCTGAAAATTTTAAATGGAACCGTATAATTTTTACTCCGGAAATGGAAAAAATGGAAATTTTTACGTTCGCGTCAAAAAAATACGGTTACATTTAAAATTTTTAGGCTGACTTCTAAATGACATTGAAGATCATGGTCAAGGTCACATTCGAACCTAAAATTTTCCGCACTTACCATTTCCGGGGTCAAAAGTATACGAACCGTATTACATTTAAAATTTTCCACTTGACCTCTAAATGACCTTCAAGGTCAAGGTCAAGGGCATTATCAAGGTCACCGTTGGATTGCTCACTGAAAACCCTGCAACTTTTGTCCTAATCATTTTTTTGTTTGAGCTGTATTTTCTGAGGGGTTCCAAACTTTTTGAACACCCTGTAGAATAGAATCACTTAAGCCAGCCCATTATATGGGCTAGCTACTAACAAGTGGTATCAGGTCACAACATGGCCGTCGTACGTTTGTTAAATATTTTTCAGCAGAAATTGTAGAAAAAAATATAAATTTGTTTGCATTGTCGAACTATGGGGTACATTTTCTGGATATGAATTTAAAAATGCTAAATGGGTCCATAATTTTTCGATAAGTTTACGTATATTTTATACAAATTTATATGTATGCGATATAGTTTAGTGTATATGCATATCTACGATCATACTTATTAGACAATAATTATCATACTGGAACTGGTGCAGTTCTATTTTGTTTGTTTCAGATAAAAATATGTTTAAGTGCGGTTAATTACTGCAGCGTGGTGGAGGGAGGTCCCGAGCAAACATTTGGTCTAGTAGGTGGTTGCAACTTTAAAAAGTTTGGGAACCACTGATCGAAATATCAGAAATTATGAAGATAATAAATACAGGGGGATATAATTTTTAAATTTCATATTAAAATTACCTTCGAAAAGTCGTAGCGGTTTTTACCCCCATCCCATCAGTTGAAAATAAAATAGTTAAGGTCATGAAATTTTAAATTTCGTTTATTTATTGCTTCAAGAATCGGACCATCTTCAGGAAACGCACTTTCAAGGGTTATATCAGAAGAATTTTCAAGTTTATTGGATATTTTTCTTATTTTGAAAATACACTGTAAAAAAATTCCACTCAAATTTCAGTCAATTTTACTCAATATTGTATCAAATTTCACTCATTTTTATTCAATAATGTATCAATCCACACCTGATTGAGTGAAATTTTCACTCTATTAGTGTATGAGTAGAACTGAGTGAAAATATTGCATCAGAAATGAGTGAGTTTACAGTTACTCAAATCCGAGTAACTGCTAACTATCAATTGAGCGACATTTGACTCTATTCTGGGTATATAAAACCAATTTATAGTTGACTTTTTCTCTAATATCATTTAAATTTAACTATTATTGAGTCATTTTTTACTCAGACTTGGTTTTTAATTAATTAAATATTGAGTGCAAAAATAAATCACTCATAAATGATTAATTAGGATATATAGTGCTAAAACTAATTCATTTCGCGGGGCCTCCTTCTGTCTTGGCTGAGACCCGCCAGCTGAGACCCGCCGTCGCCGCTGCCGGCTAAGGCCTGTTCTCCTGGCGATCACGCTTTTCTGGAACATCTAACGGGCCTCTATCAACTGTGGTCGAGATTACAGAAGCAATATGTAAGCGGTGCCATCTTCATGGCGCCATTCAAATTACTCGGAATTAATATACATTACACTCACTCATTAATGAGGACATTTACTCTAATTTAGGTACAAGTGCACCAAATACGAGTTTACGTGAAGAATTTATTTAAGGAATACCTATATTTGAGTGAAAGTACTCAGTTTTGGTTTAAATATAATCACAAATGAGGAAAAAGATCAAAATGCCCAATATTGAGTGAAAATGTATTGAATAATTTCACTCAGTGAATTCACTCCGAACCTTTATTGCTTTACCCACACCGATTTTTTTACAGTGCAGAATTTAGCGGCAAAGAATTGGCAGGATAATTATGAGACAGATATACTAGATATATTAAGGAGGTGACCGTTGAAAACTAAACTTTTAAATGAAAGATAAGTATTTAGTATTTATTTTTTTCGTTAAATATGAAGAAAGTTATTAATATGACCTGAAATAATTATGTGCGGTTTTCTTACTATCGAAAATTCATTTTGTGGATAATTTCATAACTGTTCCCTTCCCTTTGCAAGAGGTAGAAGTAACCATTCCTACAAACAATTTCTAACTAACTTATTTTTATATTCCATATGATTATTTGATCTCTTAAATTTTTTTCACAAATGTAATAGTAAAAATAAAAATTAAAATTTTCTCTCATCTTTCGGCTTCATCCCTCAGGAGAGATTTTTCCGCACTATGTATGTATCCATCCCGTAAGATGAAAATCTCAAAATTCTGTAATGTGTAAACATATTTTTCAGTAACAATTTTTCTGATAGATACTACTTTTAAATGTGCGTAATAACAGTATTTAAAATAATTAGAATTTACGACATATGACATATACATAAATTATAATAACACATAATGTCAGCTACAAGACAGGTTTGTATTTGTATCGACATATTCTGCATATTTTATTTTATTTTATTTTTCCTGAATATGTACATACATTTTAATTTATGGTAAATATTTTATATAAGACTAGACCACCGTCGAGGCCCAAAAACAGTTTGTCCGACAGCCTGTTTGATAGAAATATTGTCCAAGCATTGATATTGAAAGCTAGCACCAAACAAAGAAATTAATGTATAACTTAAATGTCTCTAATGTATTTCGCTACGTCTAATAACTTTTACGAATATGTTGATTTGATTATTAAGTGTAACATGGAAGATTTCTATGTTTTCAAGGATATTAAAGAATTGTTATTTTCAATATAATATCATATACCTAATTTCCATAAGAACTATTTCAAGTTGCAAGTGGACAATTATGACATAAATCAGCAATAAATCATCTATTTGAAGGCGAGCGATTTTAAATGTGCATACATAAACACAGAATGTATCATTGTAATGATTTCTATCTGAGTTAACTGAATCATAAAATAAATATGGGCACATTTTTCCTATTAACATCGCCGGACGCACACGTGCGACCTAGATGCCAACCAAGATTTTTAAGCACTTCCAGTTTATTGTACTGTATTTTTCAGATAATGCCAATAACGAATTGCATCGTTGGAGTATTCAATTTACGATCAACTGGAATAAACGAACAGATCCGGTTCGTAAATTATCAAGATCAGTTCCTGTTTATTTCGATTTATTTATTTATTTAACAAGTTCATCCTTAAATATATTGTACCAGATATTTGGTCCAATGGTGCATTTGGTTTCTATGAAATTGGAAACATGAGCAAAATTAGAGAATAAAGAAATTCTTTACTGTCATGTAGCAGTTTGGTTGGCGAAAATTTTGCTTCAGTTTTCCAAATAGGAAAATAGAAATCTAAAGGATTAGATCTTAAATTATGTATTAAACTGCATACACATTCATCAATGCATGTATTTTCTTGTTCGAGATATTGTATAAAAAGAGTAGTCTACATGTTGATACCATTTTAGTTGGCAGTCAAGATATACGCCTCAAACTTGTATATCATCATTAAATTCTAAGTTCACATTATTAACATTAAGATACAACTTTGTATCTAATCCATTTTGCCAATCAATATCAATATTGACCATAAGGGCATTAGATTTACACCATTTAGCAAAAGAAATAATCAAATTCTGTCATACTTTAGAGAGTTCGTTAGGATTGATAGGTACCACAAGGGAGGTATCATCAGCCAACAGTGTTAAATTTGATGACTCAATGTACTTCGGTAGGTCGTTGACATACAATTAAAAAATTTGTGGTCAGTACAGATCCCTGCGCTACCCACATATTAATATTATGACACACTTAAGGAACATTGCCAATTCTAACAACCATCGATTTATCAGAGAGGTAATGTATTATCCAGTCCAAGAATATCCCTCTAAATGTTGTATAACTTAATTTTAATAAAATGATTCTTAAAACAATCAAATGCTCTTGTTAGGTCGAAGAAGAAAAATGCCATTATCCAATAGTCTGTATACATTCGATGGGACTGCATACAACTGATCGAGTAGATTTTACCTTTCTAAAGCCATATTGATAATTTGTTATAACTTGTCAAAGAAAGTAATCATTCTATTAAAAACCACTCTTTCAAATATTTTGGAGAAAGTATATAGTAGTGATATGTGAACTATCTTCAGGATGATTTTTTTTAATAAATAGGCATGACAGTTGCTTTTTTCAGGACCTTAGGAAGACGGCTAGTGCTTGCATATGAATTTATTAGACAGGCACTATGCTGAGTGATCTGAGATGACATTGATTTGAGTACTGTAACACTTGTTTATTTTTAAAATATTGTAATAAACTGAATCAATATATATATTTTATTTTGCAATGAAAACTATCGTGGTTGCTTTGAATAAAACCTTAGCTGTTCACAAGGAATGTACCAGCCAAGTGTTTATTTGCTCTTGAGATAATGTAATTTATGAGTACCAAAATGTAGCCTGGGATGCCGAAACTGAAGGTGTTTTTTGTGACAGTGGTGTCTGGTCAGCGCCCGAATAAGGTTGATATTATATGTGCTTGCTAGCTTGAATACATTTGTTCAATGAATTGTGAATTTGTGAGTAATATGCCATACTAGTTTATGTTTATGTGTTCCCGGTCTTAATGGCTGTGGTTCCTTCGAAGTGTGCCTTGTAAGTTCTACGGGGTCGCACCTGCGCTTCGATTGACATATACTGGGTGGTGTTAAGTTAGGTGGCATAATAATATGACACATATCCGGTAGTTGGCGTCCGGGAGAGCCTGGACTTATTTCAGGTGACACTATAGCTAGTTGTTGAAGGAAGAATGATACATATTTGCTAATTAATATAATGGAAACGTATGGAAGGATGAATCCTAAAGTTAGGGGGAGTCTAACCCCCCCCCCCCAGTGAGTTACCTATTTATTAATTTTTTTATTGACAGAACAGTAACATTGTTATTTGTTTCATATACCTTCTTGATTTCTGGCGAATGACCCGGATGTTGTCGAGATAAACTACTTTGTGATGACCCATGTATAAAAGGTAAAAATACCAACAATAACATTTATTTGACAGTACTTTTACTTACAAACTATCAGGAACAACAGTATATATATTTTTTTTGGTGGGAACGTTAGGAAAGTCAGCTATCACAGTCTCTATATGTATACAGGATATAAAGGATCATGGGTATAACTACTCTGATTCTCTATTACAGTTAATGTTTTTGAATACAGTCCTGTGTTGCGAACATAGTGTATTTTACTCAATGGCAGTCGGGCCATAATCTACAGTTACCTCTTTCCTAATATGGTATGTCTAGACTAGCACTGGAACTGTGATTACCAGAGGCCAAGACAGATTCGCGCTCTTGTAAGTACCACTCGCATGTACTTACATTACAACTCAGGCCACCAGCTTGGAATTCTTCTCCTGGGCTCTGTCTGTACAACGCGATGCAAAGAGCTTTATTATAACATCATTAACGCATATACCGGCTTTCTGAAAATATAACGTTAGGAAAATTTGATTTGTTATTGGAATGTGGGTTTTCTTTAAATAAATACCTAAAGCTTGTTTTATACAACAGAGATGACGTTTCGTTTTTGATCAGGAACTTCTTCAAATATCTTTATTACATATAAACAACAATCAGAAAATTTACAGAAACTAATTCAAATTATAACAATTGTTTAAAAACCCTAACCACTGACCATTTAATTGCTTCTTTTAAATATTTTGATTGTTTTTCAAAAGTCTGATGTTTATACAGGGTGTTCAAAAAGTTTGGAACCTCCCCCCCTGTATCTCAGAAAATACTGCTCAAACAAAAAAATGGCTAGAACAAAAGTTGCAGGGTTTTGAGAGAGCAATCCAAAGGTGACCTTGACCATGACCTTGACCTTGAAGGTCATTTAGAGGTCAAGTTGAAAATTTTAAATGGAACCGTATGCTTTTGACCCCGGAAATGGTAAGAGCGGAAAATTTTACATTCGAATGTGATATTGATCATGACCTTCATGGTCATTTAGAGGTCAACGTGAAAATTTTAAGTGGAACCGTATATTTTTGAGCCCGGAACGGATCTAATATATTGGACTAAAAATTTGATTCAAAAAGTTTTCAAATTGACCTGTAAACGACCTCCAAGTTACAGTCAAGGTCACCGTTTGACTGCTCACTTTTAACCCTAACATCTCGGTAATTTTTCCACTGATGAGAACCTTCGGATACAGGCTGTTGGAAATACTGCGACCATGTGTATGTAATATTTCTTTCTGTTCATATTTATAATTCCATAAGAGAAGGGAAGCTTCCTGATGAAACAGTCCCAAGTAAAATGTGGAAACAAAGATATCTTTGTAGTAGTTACTGCTGTAGTAGCAACTGTTGTAATTTTTGAAAACAATGGAAAAGTCAGAGCTTCGTGTGTTAACAAAGCATTGTTTTTTGATGGGAAAAATACCGTTCAAGTAAAGCAAGTGTTATTCGGACTCTGCTCCATCGAGTTTATGGTAGAGAACTGGTTTGTTGATGTTAAACACGATCATACAAATACCGACGACACTGAACGCTCTTGTCGCCCAAATTTGGCGTTATTCCAGAAAACATGATCAAAGTCCACACTGTAACATGTGAACTAAGACAAAAATCCAAAAATCCAATGGATTAATATCTGGGGATCGGTAGCGGCCCTTGTATGGATCCTCTTGTACCAATCCAGCGGTTTTCAAATGATACTTGTAAATATAGGTGTGTTCCATTAAAAAAAATATCTTTGAAACGCAACAGTTTCTTGTTTTTTATATATTTATTTAATATCGTAACAAAACATCCTACAACTTTGGTTTTGCCATTTTTTCTTAGAAAGGTAATACAGGTAAAGAAGGAAGAATGGTATATGAATCACCCTGTAGATCCTGTTTTATATTTGTGGTTAATCACTAGAGGATACTAGATGAAGATGAATCAGAAGCAAAATAACTACAAAAGGAAACGTTGCCTGTATTACCGAGTTTAATAACTGACAGAATGGTTAAAGTGGAAGAAAAATGAATGATTTAAAATCTAGAACTCAACCTGTTATAATCAGTTGCGTAAAAACTATTTCCTTACGTTCCAGTCTTTTTTTTGAGGAGAGGCATCTCTCTTCAACCATCTACCAGTAAAACTTTATTAGTTTCCGCGGAATGATATTTACGTCCAGTTGGCTATGGTCGTTGCATTCATTAACTGCAGAGCGGGGTCTTAATCATTTGAATTAATGGCGGCGGTCGTTCCAACCCAACAAGCTCCTCGATATCACGCTGGTACTGCCTTGCCGCTATGAATTAATATCAGTAGTTGTGATTTTGATGGTACGTCAGTAGCGGAGACCCAAAAGGAACGATGGGATGATATCATGATGTATACAAAACAAAAATGTGATCTGTGCTTTCGATTAGATATCAGATTCTGTTATTACTACTTTCGGAACCATTGAACATGAATCTGGAAGTTCTGAAAGAGCAGTTTGACCCCGAATCTCCAAAAAATGCGTTATTTAAGGAAAGAGATGGAGCTAAATTTTTAGCTAGACAACTGAGAAAGAAAAATGTTCTATGTGAAGGAATCCAAACTTTCGATCACGGGAATTAAGTTTTCGGATATATTTTTTTTCATATGAAGAAGGTACTTAGTGTATTGTGCCGATGTTAAAGGATTAATAAACAAGTTAAAACACAACAGTGAAGGCTATTCAGTGACTTTTTGAAACGAAGTATTAGTCCAGGAAAATAAGGTAAAAATGGGCTATAGTCTGTTTAGAAATGAAAGAGAGTAATAAAAGCTCATTATGTATGTAAATCGTAAATAAATGGTGCTTATATTCAATATTTTTATATTATGTATTTTCCGTATAGATGAGGTCTACTTTTAACAAAACTTTGTGCGATCGGACTGTACTAAATTGTAGCAGGTAGCTAAAATTTAATCCCCGACAATCCGTCTTTGTCTATGCCGCTTCAATTTCTCGGTCCATTTCTCTTATAAGTAAACAATATAAAAACAGCATTTCAAAACATGAGGCTACTTTAAGCATCATAACCGTGTTCAGAGGGATTTTAGTAATTCAAATAAAATTATTCAATATTATTATCAAAATATTTATTTAAATTTAATGAATAGACTTTTATTCCACACAAAAATATGTATTTTGAAAATTCAAATTATGGTGAGTAAATGTAGTGTTGTATAAATGTACAATAAAGAAAATAAAAAAGTAGGTATATTAAAATTCATCCTCTGAATATTCTGATGAATTATCTTCGTCTCCTAGATTGATATCGATAGGTTCCACAGTAACGTCAATTAAATTATCGAGTTCCCACATTTTCTCCTCTTCTTTTTGTACATGATGTATACATCTTTGCCAGTTATCTGCAGTTACTCGTTCCAAGGAATTTTTTAACAAAATTTTCACGTCACTTAATTTAAACGTCGTATTATTTCGCGCTACATCTCCTTTTACCTGCGTCCAGACTAATTCGATTGGGTTAAGTTCACAGTGATAAGGTGGTAACCGTAGTACCGTTATGTGGCGATTTGTTGCCATTTCATCGATAACATATTTTTTCTGACCTTTATTAAGATTGACAAGTGTCAAAAGTTCCTTTTTCACCATATTTGTTTCAAAAGAAATGTTTTTTCCGGATAACCATTGAATTATATCGGCTTTCCTCCAAGCAGTCGTAGGCATCCGCTCGGTGTGCCGTGAATGGTAACTGGCATTATCCATGACAATTACAGACCCCGGAGGAATAAGATCCAACATCTGTGTAAAATACTCTTCGAAAACATCTGCGTTCATGTCTTCGTGACAGTCACCTGTATTTTTAGATTCAAATAAAAGTAAACCGCCATCTACAAAACCACTGGCACTACCTATATGTGTCACTATTAATCTTCGCTCTTTACCTGAAGGTGCCTTGAACCCTGTTGAAAGTCCATCCAAAAATGCTTGTCGAAAACATTTTACATTTTTATCTTGCCATACTTTTGTTACAGTATATCCCTCGTTGTACCCAAGTTTCGTCTAGATAATAAATATTCCTCCCTTCGTCACGGAATTTTCTAATTGATCTTAAGTAGGATCTTCGCCAACAAATAATTTCATCTTTATCGATAAGAATTGACTTCCTGTTCTGCTTTTCCCAGCAAAAATTCAACTCCTGTAAGACGGCCCATAATTTGCTTCTACTGATTTTTGGCAAATCGTTGTCCTCTGAAAGTTCACTTAAAATTTTGTTTAGCGTTGGTATTTCTGTTTTAAAATAAAATGAGTGTACTTTAGTCACTAAACACAAGTCGAATTTTACTCTACTGCACTAGCACGTCTTCGTATATTCAGCTCTAAGACTGGATTGATCTGTCACAATACACTGGCTCCTGCTCTATGATGTATCCAGTAAAATATACTAATGTACACCCATTACCTGTTAGCATTAGTGTTACCCGATAATTACCTGAAACGAAATATTAGCACGCCCATGGCCGGTTCTTATCTCGGGGTTTTATTACTCTCTTTCATTTCCAAACAGAGTATACCTTTTTTACTCTGAGATTTTTTTATAGAAATATGTAGAATTTGAGATCAGAAAATATGTACCACCAAGTACAGATTATGTGAAAATTAATGTTTTGGGGACAAAATAATGGTCAATTCATTTTTAAATAAAAACAATGAAAGAAAATTGCCGAAAATTCTTGGAAAATCTTATACATTAAAATAAACAAAAAGACCTTATATGACATGGGTCCTAAACTCAACCATTTCCGAGAAAAAAATTACCTAAATCTCCAATTTGATGTACAAAGGTTCGAATAATTAAGGAATATTGGCATAACTGCGTGCATAAAATACCACAAAATACAATGTTTATCACTTTTTTTAACTTCTTTATGCTCAATAGCGTTGTAATAAATTTAAAAATCGATAAAATTCATATCGAACAATGTGACAACGGCGCGGCGGATAACGCGAGGTACAAAGCTGTCCAGCAATACGCAATTCGGTTGGTATCTGGAATTGGACCGTGTCTGAGTGTTTTTTTGCGTACCTCTATTTCCTTTTTTTGAAGTGTTTTCTAACGAGTGCGCGAAAATTTGCTTCGAAGGGACTTGGACTTGAAACTGAATTCTCATTTGCGGCGAAATTTTTGCAGTCTACTCAAGATGCTGACAGTGAAGGACGGCGATACGTTTAGAAATATTGCAAGCGACCAGTTGTAGAGGCACGACCACGTCTCGGAAGACAACCATTGTCTGAGGAGTGGTTCCAATCGTAACAGCTTTAGAACCAATATAATAACAACAACCGAAATCAACAAGGTCTATGGGTTCTGATAACAGATCCGTCTCCACATCAGAGCTTCGCCCGAGAACAACGAGGGCAGGTCAAAAATTCTAAGTTACTGGCAACAACCAGGTACATACTACGGTCACGACATATTTTTTTTTTGGGTTTACGACTTTTTAAACACAGCAACCTGCATACTTGAAATCTATTGCAAATTTGATATGGTAGAAATTAGTTTTTCACTACTATGTATCTAAACATTCTAAATATGACATCACTAGCATTTTTACATTTGTTTTTTTTAGCGCTCGGTATATTGCCGTTATAGTAGCACGCGTTTCTGTTACTTCCTGTAAACAAAGAAATTATAATTATGGTCTACTGCTACCCAGTTTTTAAGGAAATGGCAGTTTCAATTACGCTCTCTTTATCGAAATTAACATTATTCATTCAGTAGTTTCATTGCTTTGCATAAAAAAGGCTCTCGGCAAAGAAAGCCGCGGGAAGTATAAATTAATAAATGACAGTTCGGCTAAAGAAAAAGTCAGTTGTGAAAAATTAATTGGTGTATTATGCCGCTTTCTTAAATTTCGGAGTCGTAATTAAATATAAGTAATTTATTTTGGGGAAAAGCATATTAAAATTCCGAAATTCACACCTCAGTGTACCATAGAAATTAATAAAAACGAAAAAGTAACGTTTTCATTAACCTGATATTCTACTATAGTTTTAGATGAACAATCAAAACCGCTATATTTGAAAAGTAGAATGAAGAAAAATACATATCACTAAAGAGGGCAAAATATGCAGGACAGTGAGTTCGAATTTTACATTTCCTTCAAGTTAACTTTGTCTACATTCACTTTATTGAGTGTATTCATCTCAATTTTCATTCAGAAGACAGATCGGAACAATTTATAACTCGTAAAATAGTTGCATGTCTAAAGTACGTGTCTGCTACTCTATAAAGTGTGTTTCACATTCATAATTTTAGCCTGCAAAGTATCAGGAATCGATAAATTGCCGGCTTCGCGTTTACATACCAATGCAAACCGAACTGAAGGAATTGGCTTACTAAAAACAGCATAGTCAACGAGCTGTGCAACTTAGCAATTCACAACTTGTACAAGTCTGTGTTCCTTGAACGTTGCTACTTGTAATTTTTAATACTACTTGATGATATGGATCATCTGTGTTGAAATTGGCTTTTTACCGTTTAGGCTAAGTCATAATCATATTTTTTTGTTTTTTGAATGGTTTGCACAACCTTTCATGATGAGAGAAAGATTATTCTTCCAGACAATGAAACTTTGATGCTTATTTATTGGAGTTTTGTAGTTGTAGTTGGCAATTAACTCGACTGCGCACCACGAGAATGTATAGATAAAGTTATTATAACAGTGGCTACTGCCGTTACATCTTTTATTTCTGTTTATCTCGTTAGGCCAGGAAATATAGAGTTGGACGCGACTTTTTATTTCGACAAGCTGAATTTATCACTATAGATGCTAAATGTACAATAACATACTAGTTTTTCGCTTATAACTTTTTTCTGTTTATTTCCACAAGAAAACAGTAAAGTACTTTTTTTTCGTCTTCAAAAAACCTACAAAACTAGCCCTCGAGCGTCAAAAAATATTGATTAGATCAACAGTTGTAAACAGAAGAAGTTTATTTATGACTTTTGAATTAAACATTTATAAACTGCGTTATTATTACCAGAACGTCTTGGCATCGCATCCTCTCATTCCTTATTACGGTCCAATAACTCACACGAAATCTGGAATCAGTAAGTTGAATAGTTTACAAGTTATTGCCTTATAAACAAATCAACTAATCATTAGTCTGCACGATCCCGAGGACCTTCCACAATCGCACTGATTTTTTTCATGGTAGATTTCATAACAATACATTGAAGTCTTATCATTTTTTTATTTCAAATTTGTAACCTGAAAATTTTTGTTATATTTTAACCTTAGTTGCAAAATGAAATATATGACGCACGAGCGTGGTATAGTTATATATTATTCGGAAAGCTTATGAAAAGAGCTTAAGTTAAAAAAAAATCGTCAAGATTCGTTGAACATTTCTATCAGCAAATGCAAATGATTTTGCCGCTATTGTTCTATTGTTGTTATTAATTAATAAAATAAATTAATTTGTGGTTTTAATTAATAAAAAAAATTGACACACTTGATGTCGTTACTACAATTGTTCAAAATTTGGTCCACCGACCTGTAAACACATTTAGACCCGTCTCATCCAGTTTCTAGGAACTAACACAAATATTGTCTTGCTTCACCATAACACAAATGTTGTCTTGCTTCAAACCGTAAATTAAAACGATATCCATCAATTCCGAGTTGCTATACACATAAGCTATTTTTGACACTTGTGAAACTAATGTAAACGCTATCGCAAAAACGTTAATACTAATATCAGATTTCAGTATGCTTGCAAATATCTACGTGGAGAGAGAGCGCATTGCGCACAGCACACCACGCAAATCATGCTACAGTAGTCCAACGATGTAAATGTTGAAGTTACTATAACCTTTTTTACTCGGAAACTAAACTAACAGGATTTTACAAATATTTTTTTTACGATATTGACTTCATTTTTCATGACGCATCTATTTCCAAATTTTTTTGGATAAGTGAATCACCCTGTATATTATCTATGATTATTTATATCTGCGTTAGTAAAAGAATGAACCAATTTCGCATATAATTTTAGGAACAAAGAATTAGGCATTACTGGAAATAGTAAGCAGAATTTAGTTAAAATTATACTACTAGACATATCATTTTTAATTTTTATTTTAAATAATTATTAATTAGTCTATTATGTATACTTCAATGATAGCTGAGGCATGTAGCTCCATAGAGTAGTTGTTCGATCCTTGAAATACCTAAAAAATACTAATTATATCGAAATATCTCGAAAACTTCGAAATGTGCTGCTTCAAGAAATTGCAGATCCCAATCCCATTGAACATTGTGGCATATGCTTGCATGACAATTAATATTTGGTGCAGTTGAAATTTACGTTGAAGTTATTGAAAATTATATGATCGTATTTTCTTAGATAAACTTTTGTCTGACTTTGTTATCTGCTATTGCTTATTCTGTGCCATTAAAAAAAACGAAGATATAATTATTTCTGATTAATTCAATAACTTAACAAAGACATTCTGTTTACAATTTGAAGGAGGATCTAAGGTGGCGAACGTGACACTTTTCACTACCTTTCCAATATTGCTCTGGCGATCTGGTCCAATGAAATTCGTCGTTTTAATTGATCGAAAATACGTACGGAAGAAAGTCGGCAAAGGTAAATGTTTTGCGTGTGTTTGTAACAATATAAACTGAACTAGCTGGCTGGATGTCTTAATTTACAATTGAGAAAAAAGCTATTAATCAAGACAGGCAATGCACTTTCTTAACGTAACATGGTCCATTGAACAATTGTGCGGATAAGAGAGCAAAGACATATTTTCAATAACAACTAACGAGTATATTTGGAAGTTAGCAGTTCCCGATCTGTCATGGGCTTAGCTACAAATAGTTATAGGTTCTACCCGGGTTCCCAAGTAATTATTCACTAAAAATTGAGGATAATTAATCTTATTTTGTGTATTTTTCTTTGGCTTTCAAATTTAGAATTTTCTCAAATTTATTTTGAAGCTTATTCAGAAAATTACACAATTCTGAAGTAACGCTCTGAGTCACGCTTCAAACTTTTCGGCAATAAACCGTAATTTACAGCAAAGCTGGTGTTGTTTCAGACACCAAGTCATTTAAACAAAGACAGAAGGCCCAACTTATCAAACAAACAGTAACGATGTCTCCGCCTGCTCTAGATCAATAAGCTCTATCCTAAATTTGGATGACGATTTATGTTTCTTGTGATTATGTAAATATATACATAGAAACAAGCTGTAGCCCTTCCCCCGCTCCCTTCGTCCGAGGAGTCTTATTTCGTGATCCGGGAAATAATGACGTAAGTTTTATCGAGTTTGCACAAGTTGAAAATCTTCTGACAGGAGACATTTTTGTGTCGGGTTTTGACATCATTACTTAAAGTGAAAGAAAATGGGGTTTATCTAGTTTTTAAGTCGTTAAATAAAATTTCAGTCACGAGCAAAATTGAAGCTCTAGCAATAAAACTGACAAAATCGAGGAAAAATTATACTCTCACAGGTTGGGTGTGCTTGCTTTTATAAGAAGCAAACCTTACTATATACAGGGTGTCCCGTTTAAAACTCCCCAGCTGGATATCTCGAAAACGGAAAAGATAAATGATTTCTGAAAAATCCACTGTATAGTTTCAATAAATGGCTTTACTTGTGAGTATAAATCCAGTTCCTCTCAGTGCAAGTATAGATGTCGCTGTAATCCGAAAACATATTTTGTTGACAGCAGTTTTGAAAAGTGGCGCACATGAGAAATCTCTAAATTATAAGCAACTTTTGTGATATAAACAATTTTAGAAAAGCCACTAGTTTCCGGGATACTTGGATTTGAGGTAATTTTTTTCCAAAAGGAAGATTTTTTAAAGTTAAGTTTTCAGCAGATTTTGCAGAAGTTTTTCTGCAGATTTTCGTCGTATTAGATTGCTTTGAATAAATCAGTGATGAATTAATTTTGTTTAACTAATAGATATCACAGGAAATTACTTAATTTACTCTTGTTTACGCAAATCATAGTCTTTTCGATCAAGATAAAGTAATATTTATTTAACAAAAACTGATGCAAAATTAACAAAAATTACAAATAATATCCATATAGTCCATATATTGTTATTTAAAAATTGGTCGTTTTCTTGAACCATCTTTTGTTTTCTTGAAGTGTCAAAGTTGATTACATATTACTATTATCATAACTACAAGTCTACATCTTCAACTTTGACACATTTGACATTTATTCAGTATGGTCGAGTACGCGAATGAAGAAAAGTTCGACATAATTTTAATAATATTTTAATTAATAACGGTGAACGTCGTAGAAATTCCAGAAAAGCAGAAAGCCTTTATCAGGTACGTTACCCAAACCGTCGACATCCCGATCATAAAACCTTTTTGGCTTTATCTACGAATTTGCTTCATTGTGGTTCTTTTAATGTTACAAATGATAGAAACACTGTCGTGGTATTAGGTAAGGTTGAAACTAATCCACATACCTCGGTGCGAGCTATACAACAAGAAACGGAGATTTCCGGAACATCGGTCCATAATATCTTGAAGCGAAATACGTATCATCCTTACAAAGTGCATCTTTGTAATTCACGTCCTGGTGATATGCTACGAAGACTAAATTTTATTGCAGAAATGGAAATAAAGGGTCAAGAAAACGACCAGTTTTTAAATAACATTATATGGACTGACGAGAGTCGATTTACAAAAAAATGGCATTTTGAATAGACATAATAGCCATTTCTGGCATGACAGTAACCCTAGATGGACCAAAGACAGACATTTCCAAACCACGTTTTCTATAAATGTATATGGTGTGGTATTATTAATGGTATATTAATTGGACCCTATTTATATGAGGAAAATTTGAACGGTCGCAATTATTTACAATTCCTTCAGACCCAACTAAATGTTCTTTTGGAAGAAGTTCCTTTAGTTATGAGACAAAATATCTATTCCAACAAGACGGGGCACCAGCTCATAATGAAAGGAGGGTGCAAAATTTTCTTCATGAATATTTTCAGGGGCGATGGATAGTCACCAATGGTCCAATAAGGTGGCCTGCCCGCACCCTTGATTTAACCCCACTCGATTTTTTCTTGTGGGGTTACCTAAAGAACCTAATTTACCTAACAGAAATTGAAGATTTGGCTGACTTGTGCAATAAAATTTATGCGAGCTGTGCATATATTCCTCGAAATGTTTTATTACGGGCAACTGATACCGAACAACAGAAAAATATATAAATTTATGTATTCATGAGAATGGCGGCAATTTTGAACACTTATTGTGACTCGTGTATTATGTTAATTTAGTATCGTCTATTCGTATTCAATTTTGTACGAAATCGGGTACCACAATAAAATAGTAATTTTTTTTTTCAAGGTGTTTCTTTGTGTGTATGAGAGGTGTTCCTATTTAAACCACCACAAAAACCAGACCACTTTGTACAGATTCATTACAAATTCCAAGATCTGTCCCGAAGTAAGTCATTTAGTGTCGCCGATCGTAAACAGCGTCTTATTTTCATTAAAAAACATGTAATTCAACCAATAAAGATGCTAATGTCCGTAATTTAAATATTTGTGTCAGATGTTTGAAATACATCTAGCTCCTGTACCCGGTCACATTTCATTACTAAAACTGGAACAGACATATAGAGTAGCATTTAATGTCATTATTTCCTATTATACGCTTAAAAATGGACTTAATTGCTGCCCGAGAGACTGAACTTGAGAGCATGAGCGAACATAAATTGTCGGTCTACTTTTAATTATTATTTAGAAAATGTCGTCGAAAGCGGTTTCCCCTACAGGGCGATGGAGTTTTATGACCAGGTAATTTGCCTTGCACTATTGATATACCAATTATTTTCCCCAAACACGTTACACATAGGCCAGGAAATATAGAGCTGGACGCGACTTTTTGTTTCGGCAGGCTGAATTTACCACTATAGATTATTATGTACAATAACATATTAGTTTGACCATAGTCATAAAAATGGGGGGAAGATTGTTTATAAGCTGGTTAATTGTATCATTTTTACGTAAATTCACGTTTTTCGCTTATAACTTTTTTCCGTTCATTTCCACGAGAAAACAGTAAAATACTTTTTTTTTTCGTCTTCAATAGACCTACAAAACTAGCCCGAGCGTCAAAAAATATTAATTAGATCAAAAGTTATAAACAG
This sequence comes from Anoplophora glabripennis, assembly GCF_000390285.2. Taxonomy (NCBI): domain Eukaryota; kingdom Metazoa; phylum Arthropoda; class Insecta; order Coleoptera; family Cerambycidae; genus Anoplophora; species Anoplophora glabripennis. Next base: position 10,054 of record NW_019417705.1, on the reverse strand, counting down.
AAGAAATTTATTTATGACTTTATGATTAATATATAGCTATATCACGCGCGTGCGTTGTATATTTCATTTTGCAACTAAGGCTAAAAAATAAAAAATATTTTCAGGTTGCAAATTTGAAATTTAAAAAAAATTATAGATTTCAATCTACGAGTATTATTATGAAATCTACCATGAAAAAAATCAGTGCGATTGAGGAAGTTGCTCGGGATCGTCCAGGCTAATAATTAGTTAATTTGTTTATAAGGCCATAACTGGTAAACTATTCTACTTACCGATTCCATATTTCGTGTGAGTTATTAGACAGTGATAAAACTTTCTGGTAATAATAACGTAGTTTAAAAATGTTTAATTCAAAAGTCATAAATAATCTTCTTGTTCTATAACTTTAGATCTATTCAATATCTTTTGACGCTCGAGGGGTAGTTTTGGAGGTCTTTTGAAGACGAAAAAAAAGTATTGTATTGTTTTCTCGTGGAAATGAACGAAAAAAAGTTATAAGCGAAAAACGTGAATTTACGTAAAAATTATACAATTAACCAAGCTGTAATCAATCTTCCCCCATTTTTATGACTGTGGAAACTAATATGTTATTGTAGATAATATTTAGCATCTATAGTGATAAATTCAGCTTGCCGAAACAAAAAGTCGCGAATTGGTAATTTCCCAGCTCTTTCTCTTGGCCTACATATGCAAATGTTATCTGCACATACAGGGTGAGTTGGTAGAATCGCACCAAACTCCAGGAATGGATACTACACGTACAAATAATTTGAAAAAAATCAAATGTTATGCGATTTTCATTTACACAGGGTGTTTCTTAAGTAGAGGTAAAAAATCTAGGGTCGTATTCTGTGGCCAAAAATAAAGGTTTTTTTGTCATATAAATGTGGGGTCTTAGGATAGCTATTGTCCAGCAGCGGGTCAAAAATAAAAAAAAAAACAGTTTTTAATTTTTAATTTCTAAACAGCTTGAGATAATTTAACCAAATTCCGTGTGCATATTTAATATGACAGTAGGTATGAAACAAAAAATTACCAGCTTTAGAAACTTACCAGTGGCGGAGGTGTGGGTATCATCGATACCAATTTTGTCAAAACAATATATATCACTGTTTAATATTACAAATAAAATAGGTCATCATAAACAATCATAATAAGAAACTGTCATCTTATTTAATATTGTGTATTGTCAAATTAAGCTTATTTTTTAAAAAGATTAAGTTTTAATAATGGCTTATGCACATTCAAATGCTGAAATGGCCAATACGGTTTACATTTATGGTCTTGCAGATGGAAATGGTACTGAGGTTAGGCGAATTTATATGGAAAGATTTCCAAATCATCCGACTCCAAATCCAAGAATGTTCAGAAATGTTTTTCAACGTCTTTCGGAATCGATCGCATTTCAGAAAGGGCCAATTCCTGGAAGACCTTTGGGTGTTAGAACTCCTGAGTTGGAAGAAGCTATTCTATACGAAATTGAAAAAGACCCAAATACTAGTATTAGGAAGGTCGCTGCAAATCTTAAAGTGAATTAGGTATTAATTAGTTTGGTTCGTTCTGAAGCATCAACCGTATCACATACAAATGGTTCAATCCTGCTCGCCTACAATTTTGCCACTGGATTTTGCAAAACATTGAACAAAATACTGACTTTACCGCTGGCATATTGTTTACCGACGAAGCTATTTTTTCCAGAGATGATACAGGTATAATGAACTTACACAATGAACACGTTTGGTCTGATGAAAACCCTCATGCCATGATGGAATCTCCATTTCAACATCAGTTTTCTTTGAATGTATGGGTGCGTATTATTGGAAATTTTCTTGAAAACGTTTTACCTGAAATACTTGACATGTCCCTTATGCGCTAAGCGAAACAATGTGGTTTATCCACCACGGGGCTCCCTCACATTTTAATTTGACTGCTCGTAAATTTTTAAATGAAAGATATGGTAATAACGTGATTGGACGAGACATTCACGAACCAGGGCAACCTTGGCCACTTAAATCACCCGATATGAACCCTATTGATTTTTTTGTTTGGGAACATCTCAAGACATTAGTTTACAAGGTTCACATTAAATCTTAGGAGCACTTACGTCAACAAATTATAGCTGGTTGTGATGTGGACTCCTGGAATTTTTGCACGTGTTCGAGCTCCAATTTCAAGATGATCTGAAGCATGTATTTTGGCTGAAGCTGGCCATTTCCAACATTTGTTTTTATAAATCATCGTAAAGTAATTGCATTGTTAATTAATTATTTAGTTATTATTTTAAGTAATGTAATGATGAGTAATAAAAATGCACTTTACCAAATAAATTAATTTTGTTGTTAAAACAAAAAGTGTAAAGAAACAAAAAGTGAAGATAATACAATGACATAATTTTATGATGACCTATTTAATTTATAATATTATACAGGGTGATATATTTTTTTGGAAAATAGTGATCGATGGTACCCACACCTCCGCTACTGGTAAGTTTCAAAAGCTGGTAATTTTTCGTTTCATACCTACTGTCATACCGAATTTGGTTAAATTATCATAAGCGGTTTAGAAATTAAAAATTGAAAACCGATTTTTTTTTAAATTTTTGACACGCTGCAGCTGGACAATGGCTGTCCTAAGACTCCATATTTATATAACAAAAAAAACCCTATTTTTGGCCACAGAATACGACCCTAGGCTTTTGACTTCTATTTAAGAAACACCCTGTACAGGGTAATTCAGAACTTATCAAAAAAAAATAAAAAATCTGGATGTACAGGGGACTTTTACAAATACAGTTTTGTAGAGAAAAAATCGAAAAGGGCAGTTCGAAATTGATTTAAAAGTACACTTCTGCACGGCACTGGAAGCTGGTCCACTGTAAAACCTGACCTCGCACAATGCGACCGGTGATAAAAACGGATAAGAATTTTGCAAGGGAAGAAATAAATATAATTTTATAGCACCAATTTTATATCCGCAAATTCAACTGATTTTACCGCTATTGTTGTTTCTAAATAATTTGATATATCTACCTGATGTTACAACAACTGTTCAAAATTTTGTCCACCGACGTGTAAACATATTTGGGTCCGCCTTACTCAATTTCTACGAACTAACACAAATGTTGTCCTGCTTCCCCTTAACACAAATGTTTCACTATAGTACAAATGTTGTCTTACTTCACCATAAATTAAAACAATCCATCAACTCCGAGTTGCTATACACGCAAGCCATTTTTGACATTAACTACTAAAAAACTGTTGTAAACATTATCGCAACGACGGTTATAAAATCGGATTTCAGTATTCGGAGTCGCTGAGACCACGTGGCTCTAAACGCGTATTGCGAATGACACTAGGGATTACAGCTGTCCAGCTATGTAATAATGTATGTTGAAAGCACTACAACTTCAATAGTTTTTTTCTCGGAAACTATAAAAATTTACAATTTTAACAAAAAATTTGTTTACGATATTTAATCCATTTCTTATGCCGCATCTATTTCCAAATTTTTTTGGATAAGTTGTGAATCACCCTGAATAATATATCTAGTAAATTTGATACGATTTTAAAGCTATTTAATATATAATTATCTAAAATGAAAATTAAAAACAATGTGTATAAACATTAAAACATATTTAATTTGTTAATAATGTAATCTTTCATAGAAATATCTTGTTTTTTTGTTATTCTAACATCAACCCTGACAGAGACCAACACGTAAAAATTTTATTTAGAATCGCTTTTTCAGGTGGTCTACTTGGGAATGGAATAAATAAATTTTAAGGAAAATGACATTTTGAAACGACAGCGAAATATGACTGGTTTAATGTGAATTTGATACAAAATCTTTGTTCGAAAGTTTGTAAGAGCACAAATATTTATTATTTAACGTTAATTAGATAAATTTTTTAAGAAAATAGTAATTACTTAATAAATTTTTGTTTCTTTAACGCTAATAGCTAATTCAAATCAAATCAATTTTTTTCACCTATATTCTCCCTCTGCGCTAGAAACCGCAGTCACTAGGCGGTAGGCACGTTGTATCTCAACACGGGAGAACTCTCGGTCTCGGTGCATCAACCTGTCAGCTGTAAAAAAATCGGCACGAACTGTAACAACATCGGATCGATGTGGCGGTAACTGTACCGGCGACATTGAACATTGACATTCTCACTAAATCTAACGATAAATCAAGTCGGCGAGGACGTGCATCTAAATGCAGCGCTCGTTGAAATTGTTTCTCGTTTTTCGAGTCGGCTAGCGCGAAATCACGCTCTGCGGGATGATGGCGAACGCGAGAGACTGTTATTTCGACGAGATGCTGGAAAATCCGCCTCGGGACGATTCCTAAACCATAATATTTATTAGTTTTTGGGACCGTCCGCGTTTTTATGCATTGCCGAGAAACCTACCTCGACCTACCAATAATAATAATAATTAGTTTATAATATTCCGTTCGTTCTGTTGTAGAAGATTGCGCATATCTGTATAGTACGATCGTATACGATGCAAAGTAGAGCAAAAAATTGTCGGTCTTTTATCAAAGGAAAATCGTGTCATCATTTTTAGGAGGCGTAAGATGAACCGTTTCAAATTTAAAATGAAATTGAATGTAAAATCTGAAATACCGCCGCATACGCACTGTGTTCTGGTACTAGCTGTAGTCGGCCAGGTGCATCGAGTGTACGAAGTGGTCGGTTATACGTCAAATACTAACCTGGCGAGCTTGATCGTAGAGCAGGGAACAATAAACAGTGGCGCGTACAGAGGTGAAATGTAGTACATATGTGGAATTTAAATAACGAATTGGATTTATAATAAATTACATTTAAAACAAATAGTTTATGAGAATAAAGGGATTTTTGTAGGAACAGGGTTCCAGACGTGAACTGATCTCTTCATCGCACCCCATTACGATTCTTTTTTTTATAAGGAGAACGAAGTTTCAAAGCAAAAACCTTGTATAACAGATATACTATAAATATTTACAGAATGAAAACAAAATATAAATCCTATGATATGATTCTATCAAATGAAAACACTAACAACAATTCTCTACCAATCTCAACAAAATAAGTTATTTTTCTATCAAACAAGAAATGTTAACAAATTATAAACAAAATATAAATTCTATGATTTATGTACTGTACGCCAAACTGCATTTTTCTCATCTTCATTTAATATTAATTTCTTCTTTGCACCCCCTTTTTTAGGTTTCTTAACGTCTCCTTCAATTTTCTTCTCTCTTAAAATTTTGAAAACAGATAATTCGCTTACTCCAGTATATCTAGAACACATTTCCACCAAACCAGTCTTCAGTTTCATGGGATGATCCTTTTCTAAAGGGTTATAGACATTTAATATTATCGTTTTTTCTCTGTAACTTAATATAGATTTTTTTGTACCCACAGCAGTACATCCGGCTCGCGAACATCCAGGCACCGCCTCCATTTATCCATATAACGACAACAGAGCAATAATAATACAAAAAACTTCACTTCACTAGCACAGAAAATATAATAGCATTCACGATTCACAAACAACAGCCCGAAACACACACACAGCACACAAATAAAACACTAAAAACACTTTTGTTACGGAGCACAAGAAATATGATTTCACTCACAAATTCTCAAATAATAGCGCGAAACACACATATAGCCCGAAAGAAATATAATTGCACTTATAACAGTTATAACCTCACAAATATCGCGAGCGAGAAACACGCAGCACCAATACAACCGAAACGAAACTGACCACGCCAGGCCGGCACGCGCGCCGCCGCAAAAAACACAAGACGCAAGTCATATGAGGGATAATGAAGGGAGTAATAAATGTATTGTTGTCCTGCCGCCCAATGTGCGAAGGAGATGCCTTTGTTTTTCATTTTGTCCTTCATAAATATATAACTGTTGATCCATAATGCATAAAGAAATTATTCAATTTTCAAAACCCCCTATAAAATGTGTTGCACTGAATCCCTTGACGAATACGATCGTACTATAGGTTATAGACGAAAACATTATTATTTTGACTGAAGTAAAATACTTACTATTTTAAAAACAAATGGAATGATTTCAAGGTACAACAGAAATTTCACATTCTCTCATAATTATTTATTATTATTATAATCATAATTGTAAGATGTATAAAAAAATTTGTTTAATTTGATAGATATCTATAAAATCAAATTAGTGGCCTAGTTAAGAAGGCTAATAAAACAAAATTGATTTAACTGTCATTTTACCGTTAAAATTAAAAGTAAACAGGTGTATACCTGCCTTGAGGAAAAATGGAAATGGCTTCTTAGGAATAGTAAGAGTAGCTGTAGGTATTTTGTAAGTTACATTGCGTAGTAAATTATCTGAGGCTTGCGGTAGAGTCATATCCAGGATGAGTGACTGGTTTAGTCAAAATTCATTACTATTAAATATCAATAAAACTCAGGTTATAAGATTTCACAATAGACAAAATCTTTGTAATAGTATTGATGTTAATGTTAACAATACACTAATTAATAACACAAATCATGTAAAATTTCTAGGATTAACCCTGGATGAGTGTCTAACTTGGAATAATCAATGTAACGAATTAGTAATGAAGTTAAATTCAGTATCATATCAATTTCGAAATTGTTGCTCAAAAACGTGTAATTAGGTGTCTCTTCGGAATGTCAGTTAGGTTATCCTGCAGACGGATATTCATCTATTACAGTATTTTAACAATGCCTTCTGTTTTGTTATATGAAATGTGTCTATATATGTATATCTGTAATGCACAATAAATGTTAAGCGATTTATAGATATTTAATTGAAGACCAAAGATCTAAACAGTATATGTCAGCTTCGGTCGCTATGCAGCAACTCGGCATTGAAATATTTGAAAAACTTGTTCCCATATTTGTTTAGCCATACCCATATACAGGAATGCTCGAACTAAACGTGGAGAAGGTAGAAATGTATACGACTAGTTGAAGAGTGCGCGCGCGGGCAAACGCCGCAGAATCATAGCCGCACTGGGCGACCGGCCATAAATTTCAGTTGTCGGCAAATCGCCTAGCAGTGCAGGACAGCATTGCTGAATTATTTTATTGTTGATTATTTTTATTTAATAACTTCTCTAACCTAAATTAACAACCTTTCCTCATCCTTTCCTGGCTAGTATATGTTCCGTTGGTTCTTGGTGAGCAGTAATAATAATAATAATCATAATGAATATATTTTAATGAAAATGTAAATGTTTTTTGATGTTATAACCAAAATTTACCATCAACATAATAAAATTGTTTGAGGACATAAATAATTAAAATATGTTGTTAGCCAAATGAACATATAATAGAAATTTTCTACACATTATATACAAATTATTATAATTTTTTACCTTTAGCAGAAAATTTTTTTAGGGACGCCTATGAAACTCATTAAATTTTATTACCAAACGTTTTTTTCTATGTTCAGCTGACTTCGGAAAGACTATACCTGCTAGCACCTTCATGACATTGCGTTTTATGTGTTCGACATCGGCAAAACGCTTCCCTTTCAAGTCCCTTTTCATCCCCGGGAACAGGAAGAAGTCCGAGGGTTGTAGATCTGGCAAATAGGGCGCGTGGGTCAAGATAATTGTCTTCGTTGAGGCCAAAAACTAGCGAACACTGAAGTCCGTGTGCGCGGGAGCGTTGTGATGCAGGAACCACTCGCCGGAATT
>NW_019417705.1:0-1137 GCF_000390285.2 Anoplophora glabripennis | reverse complement strand
AAATTTTCGATAAGAATTTTCCAAACAAGTACGTGTGAAACATTAAATGTTGCCGCGATTTTCCTCGTGCTAGTTTCGGGGTTCTCCTCAATTTCATGTAAAATTCCTTCTTCAAGTTCCGGTGTTCTTACTGTTTCAGGGACTCCTTTAGCACTGTGGTCTACTTTTAAATTTCCGGTTTCGTGAAGACGTCTATGAATCCCAGAAAATGTTCTCGGATCGGGTAGTACGCGATTTGGATACCGCTCTTGGTATATCCTCCTGGCTTCGTATGCATTTCCGTCGGCAACCCCATAAGTAAAATGCATGTCAGCTAATTCACCGATTGTAAAATTTACCATTTTTTATGAGATTTTACCTCCTACTCTAATAATTTTTTAATAATGAAAAATCAATGTCAACTTTATTGCGAAAAGAAGCGTCAAAAATTATGACACTTTACCCAGCCTACTAATTTTTATTTCATTTGCTTTAAGGGGGCATTTAATGAGCTTACCGTTTTTTCTATCCAAACATTTAATATTATGCCTACGTGAACGTCATTTGTGAAAGTAGAAAATTAATTTTTGCCCCACAAAAAGTGTTTCCACGCATGGTGGGTGTCTACAAAATGGCAACAAAATATCAAAAGCAGTCTCAATGAACTTGGGGAAAAAACTTTTTTTGGTTTTCATTTTTTTACGTGCAAATGGTGCGTCGTACGAGAATAAGTCTAGGGACCGAATTTGCTGTAAAATAAATGGAGATTTTAAAAATAATTTTAGTTTTTAGAAAAAGCAGTGGCGTACCATTTTTTTCTTCAAAAATGTTTAGTTCAAACCTCGTACGGACGTCATTGGCAAAGATTTTAAAACATTTTTTACATCAAATAATTCACACCCGTAAGTATCGGCATTCAATTAATAAACACCCTGTATATGAGGATCGTTTTTACCTGGATAATTAATTAGATCTATTGATTTTCATTGTTTATTATTTAAATGTAATTTAATATGTATATATTTTCAAAGTGAGTTATTCAAATTCAAAATAAAGAAATACTTGACATTAGGTTCTCACTGATGACATATTTTTGGTAATATTTGAGTAGCCAACTGTTCCTTTATCTGGTAATTTGTGTTTTGATGCACACTCAAG
>NW_019417704.1:13458-49070 GCF_000390285.2 Anoplophora glabripennis | reverse complement strand
TACGCTAAAAGGTAGACTTACATCCCACAAAAGTGATTGTAATTTAAAAAAAACGTCCTGTGCTCTTTCAGAACATACATTAAGTAGAGGCCACAAAATGAATTTTAAAGGTGTCACAGTTTTGGAGATTGAAATAAACTATAATAAGCGTGTTTTTCTGGAAATGGTTTGTATCAATGAATTTTCTAATGCTCTGAATAAAAAGTCAGATATTAATAATTTGAGTTGTATTTATAATTTTTTATTACATTTTGATAAATACCTATAAAAAATTTACCTATGTCTTTTTCAAATTTGGAGTGATTTGCCGCCTCCCTTTTTAAGTTGGTACTGTGGTTGGTAATGCTAATTGTTCCTGTATGTTGATCTTTAACCTCATTGGCTGTTACTAGTTTGAATATAAGTAGATTGTTTTCAAAAAAACTTGTTCTGATAAAGATATAAAAAATAGTTTACATTTCAAAGGCATGGTTCCTTTTTATTGTATTAGTTGTTAAATGTTAAAAATTGACTGAAAAATTGTTTAAAAAAAAATGTTGACTATAGTTACAATTGTTTTTAATCTAGTGAAGTTCATAACAATGTTCTTGTATCTCTCTTTTTTGTTGGTTTTTATATTATAATCTCAGGTTATATGTCTTGAGAAAGGAAATAAACATTTCCGAAAGCTTGACAACAACATAGAGTATTCTTATTATACTCCCTTAGCACTGTTGACTGCAATCCCAAATACANTGAAATAAACTATAATAAGCGTGTTTTTCTGGAAATGGTTCGTATCAATGAATTTTCTAATGCTCTGAATAAAAAGTCAGATATTAATAATTTGAGTTGTATTTATAATTTTTTATTACATTTTGATAAATACCTATAAAAAAATTTACCTATGTCTTTTTCAAATTTGGAGTGATTTGCCGCCTCCGTTTTAAGTTGGTACTGTGGTTGGTAATGCTAATTGTTCCTGTATGTTGATCTTTAACCTCATTGGCTGTTACTAGTTTGAATATAAGTTGATTGTTTTCAAAAAAACTTGTTCTGATAAAGATATAAAAAATAGTTTACATTTCAAAGGCATGGTTTCTTTTTATTGTATTAGTTGTTAAATGTTAAAAATTGACTGAAAAATTGTTTAAAAAAAAATGTTGACTATAGTTACAATTGTTTTTAATCTAGTGAAGTTCATAACAATGTTCTTGTATCTCTCTTTTTTGTTGGTTTTTATATTATAATCTCAGGTTATATGTCTTGAGAAAGGAAATAAACATTTCCGAAAGCTTGACAACAACATAGAGTATTCTTATTATACTCCCTTAGCACTGTTGACTGCAATCCCAAATACATCACTGTTTTTTTATAAATAAATATATTGTAACAAGTAGAAATTGAAGTAAGAGTTTTAAGTATCAAATCTAATAGAAATTAAATTGAAATACAATAAATAATGACCTATTAGATATATGGTGACAAGATAGTAAAGATGATTTGGTTGACAGCGGGATGAAATTTTGACAGTATAATATAATAGTAAAAGTAGAATGAAATCTCTGTATAAAGGAATCAAAAGTGTCTATAAAAGAAAGCAATGTAGTTAAAAAATTAATAAAAAGGTATTAAATTTGGCAATGTAAAAATGTATAAATTAATACAGGTATGTGATTGGTTGAGATTGAATACGATATATCCAAAATTATTGTAATTAGATATAAGAGTGCGGTGAAAGAAGGATTAAAAAAACGAGTGGTTATCAAGGAGATAAAAAATAGTGAGAGGAGAATCAAGAAATAAAAAGTCAAAATAGAAGATATTCAAATTGTAGCCATTTAAATAAGTTAAAATCAGAAGAATTGTAATAAAATACAGAAGATTAAGAGAGAATCCTATAAAATACCAAGAAAAGAACAAGTATTGAAGAGAAGAAGAGTGGTAGAGAAAAGCACAGCACAGCATCAAGCACAGAGGCATTGTGGGACAGTTAAAACCAAATAAGAAAGAAGCAACCAGGGAGTCAGGAAATAGGAAAAAATTTATTTGGCAGAAAGGAAAGTCGGTTTAAATCTAAACTGACAGATAAATCAAGAGAATCATAATACTGTCAGGTGAATAAAACATTATTTTTCATTGTCGTAGACACATAGAAAAGGAAAGGCCAGGAGAGGTGACGCAGACAGCAATCTACGGAGTAGAGTAGCAAATAGAAGGAAGAAAAGACAAATTGGAGGAGAGTTCAAAAACTGAAAGGAAGGATAGGATACAGGAAGGGGAAGACAGGAAGGACACCACAAGTAAGAAAACACAGACAAAAAGACAATATAGGTAATCATAACAAAAATTGTATAGAATAAGAAATTATAATTTAGTTAGCTCAGGTTAGATAGGGATACCTATAGGAAAGATTTTTATAAATTTATAATCTGTTGGGAAAATACACGAAGTTCAAACTCAATTAATTATTCCTATTTTTATTTTTTTTCAAAAACAAAGAAACAAAATTCATTAACTAATAATTTTTTTCATAATAAATTNTAAAACATTATTTTTCATTGTCGTAGACACATAGAAAAGGAAAGGCCAGGAGAGGTGACGCAGACAGCAATCTACGGAGTAGAGTAGCAAATAGAAGGAAGAAAAGACAAATTGGAGGAGAGTTCAAAAACTGAAAGGAAGGATAGGATACAGGAAGGAGAAGACAGGAAGGACACCACAAGTAAGAAAACACAGACAAAAAGACAACATAGGTAATCATAACAAAAATTGTATAGAATAAGAAATTAGAATTTAGTTAGCTCAGATTAGATAGGGATACCTATAGGAAAGATTTTTATAAATTTATAAACTGTTGGGAAAATACACGAAGTTCAAACTCAATTAATTATTCCTATTTTTATTTTTTTTCATAATAAATTTCAATAGCCTTCGAACCAACTACTGAGATTTCAACATGCTCTATTAAAATTTTTAAAGTATAATTAAATTATAGTTTGAGAGTAATTTTTTAAAAAAGTATATAAAGAATAAAATTATATTTAAAGATTAAAAATCAAAATTAAGTGCGATATTAAAAGAGCTTGTTTGGGGTAAGTATAGAACATAATTTCTTATAATTTTTAAGAATACTATAGGAAAAATCAAAATTTAAACAATTCAATACATTTCACATATAAAATCGATCTTTATAATACTATAAATTGGCTATAACATTAATTTTTTAAATTCATTACACATAACAAACAAAATTAAATTATCATAAATATAACAAAAAAATATATAATTATTTATATATAGTATTATAATATATTTATTAAAAATAAAAACATTTTTGGCATATCAATGGCAATCTGCGATTTTCAGATCCAGCATAATGATCAATAACTTCGTCATAAAATGAATTATTTTCTTTGAGTTGTGACAAATACCGTTTTTCTATGGAAACAAGAGATATATTTGAGAGACGATATTGACCTATCGTATTTCTAGAAAAAGTCTATACGTTTAAGTGCTGAAAATGACCGTTCTGCTGAAGCTGATGTTACGGGAATTGTTATATGTGTGAGGTAGACAATTTATTAATTTATTATTCCAAATAAAACTTAGCATTTCTTTAGGCGATGTTGAATTGCCTAAAAGTTGTTGGTCGGAGTACAATACACAAAGTTCATTCCGCAATAAATCAAATCAATATCGGATATTGTTTTATTAAACTGTCCATTAAGTCATTCGGAAATAATTTGGAGAACAATATAAAATTATCCGAATTTACTAAATCTACTGCAAACTATTTAAGTCAGAAAATCTAATTTCAACTTGGACTATTATAACAGTATCCAAAATTTCACAAAAAATTTGTTTATAATGAATATCAGTCCTTTCAAGATTATGTGATGTTTTTCTTTTCTTTGAGGGCAGGTCATCATTAAAGGTTTCGTCAATGTCTTCTAAGAAAATTGCATACAACGTGTTGAAATGTATCTCATTATTTTATTTAATACATCAGATCTTTTAGTAGATTTGGAAAAAAATGAGGACAATCCTGAAAGATTTGAAAAAAAATACTCACATCTTCAATGCCGTTACAAGCTTTACTTAAAACTAAATTTAATTTATTTGCGTAACAATGATTAAAATAAGCTTGAAGAGGTACGTCTTTTATTTTTCTTTGAAGTCCATTAACATGACCTGATATAACCGCGGCAGCATCGTAGGTTTGAGCAATTAATTTATTTTTTAATTTTCCAAATTCATTAATTAATAATTTAAAGAAACTATCTGCATCTCTCCCACTTGTTACGTCAAAAAATCCAACAAATCTTTCAACAACTTCTCCATGCACTACGTATATAAAAATTTCCGATAATTGAGACTTACAGCTAACATCTGTGGTTTCATCAACTTGCCAGGAGAAAAATTCGCAATTATTTAATTCGTCATAAATTTTAATTTGATAATAATTGAACTAATACTCTCAATTAAATCGTTTTGAATAGTTTTAGAGGTTTCCGAGAAAACATTTCTAATAGTTGATGCAGTTAACCAGTCGTTTTTTCTATAATTACTGTCGTTAAATTCCCTATTTTGTTTTTCACCCACTGCAACTAAAAACGGCAAAGAAGGTGTTGGTTTCGATTTCTGTTTAATTAAGAGCTTTTCATTATAACCGAGAGTACTAAATCCTTTTAATAATAAATAATCTACAATGTCCATTCAACTAAAGAAGTTGTTGAGGTTATGTTCGTTTTCTGCACTCATTTTATTTTAATGAAGCTTGTTTTACTAATTAATTATGATCGTCTCACAAAAATTCCTAAGAAAAACACAAACACCAGTTAAAACAAAAAAACGTACCGTATCACAGATGACCAATATTTTTATTTTGAAATGATGAAATGTAACATACAAGTTGTATGTTACGCACTCGCAGTTGGCACACAGTTGTATCAGCGCCGAGATAGTAGAAAAGAAGGGCTATATTGAAAGATTCGCTTGTTAAAAAGAGATAGAAGGTGGCAATAAGCCTCCGTGTCGACTAGTTAAGCTCGAATGTAGATAATCGTGGCATCATTTCAAGGCCACGCATCATATAGAACTCTATTAAAAGGCTTGGAGACTTGACATAGTTAGCTGCCAGCGACTATAATGCGAATTCGGAGGGCGCGAAAAATAGTGAACATTTAAAAATCGTATATTTACGTACTCGAGATCTCCCGTAGTAGGTACATAATTAGTTATATGAAAATAGATTTGTAAGAAAATTTCTTAAATAATATTAATTATATGATGTAAAATAAAAAAAACTAAAAGAAAACTTTTGCAATACTATCAAAAACTGCAGAGGAGGTTTAGCCTCCCCAGCCTCCTCTAACGAGTCGCCACTGATTACTTATAATGTACTAAGTAAAGTTATATAAATGTGAATCAGAAGATGTATGACAATTTCAACTCAACAAGTCGTTGAGTAAATTTGTTGAATGTGTAGTAACTAACTATTTAAGGATCTTATTTTTCAATAATTAATTATTTGTTAAATTCCATATTCCATTTTGTTTAGTAATTTAATAGATTTTCTGTTTAAATAGTGCAATTTTAAACTTTATGATACCATTTAACCTGCTGAAATAAATTTTTCAATAATTTTTTTTATTATATTTTTTATTATTCAATTTTATTATTATATTTTTTTAAGTTAAAATGTAGGTCATGATTACCACATGGTAGTTTTAAGTCGCTCTTAAAACCAGTTGCTATAATTTTTTAAACTAATATTCCTCACAATGAATTTTCGAGTTAGATTTAACTGCAGTATGAAATTAGATGTGAGTATTGTGAAGTCGTGATGAATTAACTATTTTCTCAGTGTGAGGTATTTCTAGTTAGACAAAACTGAATTTATGAAATCAATCCACTGATCTTTAGTTTAGACTGTTTACTATAGTAAAATCGTTATTTTCAGTGTGTCAGTTATTTCCAATAAAACAGAAATAGTTACTGAAAATGCATAAATAAATAATTACAGACAATATGAAATTAAGACAAGATCTTTTCTAAATACTTTTGTTAACGTATGGATCATATGACTTGGCAAAGTCACATACATATGAATTGATCCATTACCTTTCATGTGGACAGCGGTTCGCAAAATTTCATTTCATGTTGTCTCATTTACAGCGCGAATTATACTCGTTAAAATTCATCGAGACAAGTTCATAATTGCAAAGTTTTCTATATTATGTGAAAACAAGTAATTTTTTTCATTGTTTTAAAAACGTGTAATGATGATTTTATAAATTTTAAAGGGTAATATCTACATTTAATGCACAGTAGTAGTAGTAAAATGGAGCGACCTCAGCCTGCCAATTAGGCCACAAGTTGGTCCTTTTTGCCTACCCCGCCATCCCATCACTTATCCACTGTCTGCCTCTAACCTTTCAGAAACCTACCTGACGCCCTGAAAAACGCTAGAATTTTGGTCCATGGCAGGTCCCTCACCTCACCCCTTGCAGATTTTCGGTACTAAAGACTTTATGTCTTAACCTCCCTAAGGTTCCCAGAGGATGGGTAGGAGTATCCTCTCCTTCTCCACGTTTAGGGCATAAAAGGTATTCCTCAATTACTATTAAGCTTAAATGCCCCCTAAGTCTGCAATGGCCTGTCAGAATCCCCACCATTAGATTTAGAGCTCTCCTACTAAGACTTAGCAGCCATCTCGTCTTAGGTTTATTAGATCCATACATAGAGCGATGGGCCTGCTTACATTATCTGTTCATCCTCTAGTGTTGACCTGGTGTTTGATAGACCCATTTATTAAGGGTCCCATTAATGTTACCTCCTGTGATTAACTGGCCAGGCAACCTGGATCCAAAACGAATCAGTTGGACTGCTCTCTCGTAGCCAAGGATACCCATGTGGCCCGGAACCCAAACCAACTCTACCTCTCTTCGTCTGGCCAGTAACTCCATGGCGTCTCCGCACTCCTGAACAAGGACGAACCTTCGGGGAGCTAACCGCCCTGAGCGCGGCCTGGCTGTCAGAGCAGATAAAAACCCTTACTTCCTCCTTACTAGTCACCTTCAAAATAGCATAAACCTCTGCCTGAAAAACTGTGGTATGCATACCCAATGAAAAACTTTCCTGGATTCCAGTCTTCCAGATATATTCCTAGTACAACCTTCTGTGTGCCTTATCCTTAGATATATTGTCATCGCCTCCCTCACAGTCCATGTAGGGAGGGTCGGCAACCCCAAGAGGACCTCTAATGCGGCCATTGGAGTAGGAAGCAGGCAAACCTTTGAATCCGCGATAGCCTCCTGGCTACCGTCACCCGATCCATGCTCGGCCACCAGACTAAGGCGCCATACTGTCGCCTCGGTCTGACCACCGTACACCCAGTGAAGCCTTGGATTGAGTCCCCAGTTTTTGCCAACTACCTTCCTTAATTGCCAGAGGGTTGCCACCGATTTCCGAATGGTTCTTTCAACCTGTGATCCCCAAGACAATTTTCTGCCAGGATTACACCCAAATATTTGACTTCCCCAACCAAAGTTAGTAGTAGTACTTTCTAGTAGTGTTTTTTTTTTTAATTATTAGCCCAACAGAAGTAATTCCAATTACAGAGCTAAATTAACTGGTAGTAAATAAGCATAAATTTAAGACACATGAATTACAAAACAAAACAAAAAAATCATACATATTAGTAGAGGTTTTACAACATACAACCTAAAGAAATAGAGGTTACTTAAATAAAGAATAACATCGGTTAATTATTGACTTGGTTAACTATACTTGAGCACAATGTTTTCACAGAACAATAATTTATATCACAAATTCTACATATGGTGTTGAAAGTCTTACACATAAAAAATACTGGTGATTTTAGTAGCAAGTTTGTATTAGCCCTAGGCAAATAAAAAGTAGTGCGATTTCTTGTCTCATTACGGGGAACCAAACAACTGAGTTGTTCAAGCAAATATGGACAATCAACTTTATTATGAAGTAGATGATACAGAAATTTTACTGAATGACATCGTCTCCTGGTGTCTAATGTTTGGAAATTAAACATATTTAACAAAATATTGTGATCAAAACCCTGTTCTGGATACACGCCACTAGACTTAAAAGCTAAAAATTTTAAAAATCGTCTTTGTACATTTTCAAGGCTATCGGAGTGTACCTGATAGTAAGGGTTCCAAACCAATGAACAATACTCAAGTTTTGACCTAACATATGCGTAATATAAAACTTCTAAAGCCTTAATATTAGTGAATGAGTGACAATTTCGAACGATAAACCCAATCATTTTCCTAGCATGTGATTGTATCTCATTAATGTGATGAACAAAATTCAACTGGCAATCAAAAAAAACTCCAAGGTCTTTAATTGTTTCCACGGATTCCAACCTCTCATTATTGATTTTATATATATATTTTTCGTAATGCATCTTCCTGGTATACGTAACAACTTTACATTTTGAAACATTGAGTTCTAACCTGTTTTCCCTGCACCATATTTCAATATTACCCAAATCATTCTGCAAACTCAAATAATCGGAAACATTATCAATTTTCCTATATAGTTTCATGTCATCAGCAAAAATTAGACTTTCACATTTTATAACCGAGCATATATTGTTAAGGAACATTAGAAACAGCAATGGACCCAAATTGGATCCCTGGGGGACACCTGAAGTTGCGGTATGGCATCGCGATTTATATCCATTAAATGTAACAAAGTAGGTTCTATTCTTAATATACGTGGAAAAAAGATTTATTAAAGAGGGGCTAAAACCAAAACCTTCAAGCTTTTTCAAAAGAATGCCATGGTCTATACGGTCAAAAGCCTTTGATATATCGGTATAGATTACATCTACCCTGCCATGAGAATCCAAAATATTTGACAGATATTGAGTGAACACTAATAAGTTACTTTGAGTAGATTTACCCGTTAAGAATCCATGCTGAGTTGGTGAAAGCAGAGGTTTTATCGAAGGATATATACGGTTATATAGACACATTTCGAAAACCTTGGCAAAATTTGACAAAACAGATATAGGGCGATAGTTATTAACTATTGATACATCACCATTTTTATGTATTGGACTGACTCTAACAATTTTACATTGGTCAGGAAATATACCTGTTTTTATTGATAGATTAAAAAGTAATTGAAGGGGTAGGGAAAATACATAAATACCGTCTCTAACTAAAAAACCTGGAATCTGATCCGGACCGGAAGTTAATTTTGGTTTAAGTTTACTGATTGCTGTTTCAATTCTTGAATATCGAAAAAAGGTAAAGAAATGGTATGGTTATAGTTAAAACCCAGTGTATAGTTTTCAGAGTTCTTATCAAATGGCAAAAAAACATCATTAAAGAAGTTAGCAAAAACATCAACTATACTCTCAGGTTCGGTATATATTTCTAGTTCTACCTTTCATTCGCCAGTATTCAAAAATATTGAAAAATGTCATAGACGTAGAAGGTATGCTGAAAGAAATCGTCCAAGTGAGGCGCTTTGCTAGAATATTTTAGTTACTGTTAGCAAAATACTTACATGAGCAGCAAAATAATCATATGGCCATACGTAAATGTGTTTTGCTGAAACGTGTTTGCTACCACAACAAAAATATTGTATTGTCCCTATTAAATAGTTCACTATATTTTATGAAATTATCTGTCTCAAGTGAGTTGCTCTGCTCGGTTAAGTGAATGTACTTTCTTGGAATTTATTCAGATGGGAGTAGTGAGCTCTTATTTGTAGGAAATCAGGACTCACTTTGTGTAATTGGGTCCTCGCTTAAACCGACCGTTTAAAACCTGTCTTCTCCCTCAAGGTTCTAGTTTTTTCTCAGTCGACACATGAAAAGGTTCTAGTGCACAGGTTTTTTCTGCTGTATCTATTGCGTACAGCAACTAATTTTCTGTTACCGATTCCCATAAAAAACACATCATTGAAGTTGCAAAGTACCCGGCGTCTTTCCAGATATGGGGTGTTTAAGTAAAAAAAAAACACTTTTTCAAAAATATCTCTGAAGACATTTAATGCAGAACTTAGGCATATGATTTATATAATTAAAGGTCAATATCCACTGAATTTGAATATAAATCCAGTAACGGAGGTACTTGGAGTTATTTTCAATAAAAACCCCAGAAATTCAATGCCATTGGATATTTTGAAAATTATGTTACTACTTAACTCGTTTTTTTTATATCTCCTAGTGAGAACTTTAAAAAGGTATCGACGTTTCGAAAATCAATCTGTTTTCGTTCTCTGAACTGGTTTGTTTTAATTTTTAATTATTTTTGACACTTTAAATTTGTTTGTTATCGCTTATTTCATTTTTTTTTGTCATAATTTTAGTCAGCACACATTTTGAGAAAACAGAGATGTTTTATGATATCTCACTACAAAAGGATAAATTAAATTTAACTTCCAGTATAATCGAATTTAAGCAATTTTCTAAATTTGTAGGTACAGTAAGTAATTTCTGCAAATTCGATTAGTGCTTTTCATTAGCAATAACATTTCAGAAAAAATATATCTTTCATTTTCTTCTAAGAACGAGACGTGTGAGAGTTTAAATTTATTTAAAGGGATTTTTTGTCAAAGTACAATTCTAAAAATAATATCGTTCCTACGTCAGTGATGTTTTGGACATTTGATATTATTAGATATTATAATTACAATTATTGTTATTATTGACATTGGATTTAAAAATATATTTCTGTATAAGTCAGGTTACAGCGTGTTTTTAAATTTATGTCATTACTTCAAGAGGTTGTTGTTTGGGTCATTATAGACTGAAAAGCCACAAAAGTCGAGGGTTTAATGCCACTAATTTTTTAGATAAAATATGTTGAAGTTTAAACCAAATATCACATTTATCCAAATATTTCCAAATAGAATTAGATTAGTCGAAAAAAATTATTGAAATAGAATTTTTTGTATTTTTGGGAGGTGTACCTCTTAACTATTTACCAGTTATTTAAAAAAAATCTTGTGGAATGATGGTTTCAAGAATAAAATATATCTTGCATTTTATTTGAATAAAAACGAACCAATTTGATTTATTACTTTTTTAAATTTTTGTTAACGATACCAAGCACTTCATTAAATCTATGACGATTCTAGAACTATGCGTTTCACAAAAAAGTTTATAAGATTGTTTTCTAAATATACGATTTTAACATACATCATTATAAAAAGTCCGAGAGAATAAATTAGCGAAATTTTTTGCTACCTCTAACAAAAATGCAAAATTTCACACCAATGATTTTTTCGAACTGGTGACGATTAATTTGTGATTAAAATAGTACTTCTAACAAAAAAGAACATTTTTTGAGGAACAAGAAGTTACAGAACTATTTTACATTTTGTGGAGTACCTATTTGGTTACGTTAATGAAAATTTTGAAAAATGATAAATCGAAAATGGTTTGTTTTTCCAATGACGTCTTTTTTCTTAGAAACACCACAAAATGTTAGAGGTGGTGATAGAATTTTCAAAATATCCAGTGGCATCAGATTTCTGGCGCAGGTAACCAAAATCAGTGGATTTTTATTTTTAATAAAAAAATTATTAATCCACGTTTCATCATTCTGACATTTCAACACAATATCTCGAGAATTATGAATTTGCGGACTCATGTTTATAAATATACCCTTTTTGTTAAAAATCAGGCAAAAAATCAACCGTTAAAGTTTGTGCGCATATTTATTTAACACCCTGTACAATACAAAGTTTAACCTACTAGCAGTAAATGAATTAGCTCACTAACAATTAATAGGTAGTACTATAGTGGTAAATGCAGGTATAACCGTATCAAATTTTGTGAAGCTACCATTATTCGTTCTTGAAAAATAAAAAAAAAAAGATAATTGTTTTAAAAAAATTTGGAGACTCATATTTTTATTTTAAAATTTAATGTATGTATTAACAGAATGTTAAAAATGGTAGGTTCGTAAAAAATGTTTTCGAACAATTTCGTTCCAAAACATTCAAAGAAAAACAAATAAACAATTCCGATACAAAGGACAGCTTTTTTAATGACAGGTAGAAGACCTATCATACATACCAGGTATAAGATAAAAGGTACCTCAGCGGAGACCAATCTGATTCGGTTCCCAAATAAAAGGCAAACAATTGGTTATAAATAAAAGCGAACTGTCCAATAAATGTCACAAACTGAAAATAATAAGATAACATAATAATGAACATAAAACATACACCACAAAATGAAAAAAAAAATTTTCGACGCTCTGATAAAATATCTAATTTATGTGGTTGAGCGTCTTTGGTATCCTCTGTAGCAGTTTAATTTATAATCTAAGATAGAGCAAATGGCAGAAGATAGAAAACAATCTTAGCTCGACGTGAAGGCGTTTTCGACAGGCACTTATATCAGGTGATAGTTTTATACCTTGACATCCCGTTTTCTGAACAAGCGGCTGGCTCGTAAATATCTCAACTCATTTGCATGTGGCTATAAAATCTTGAAATTACGTTTACAAAAACTTGTTTATAACATGTCATAAACAAATGGATTACAATTTCTTCTTAAATCATTATTTGTAGTTAAAATGAAAGATATTTTTCAATGCTCGCCGACAATACTCGTTCCTAAACTCTAAATAGTCACAGTGGGTAGGTACGTGTATGATAAGGAAGCAATGGTGATATTTGATATGGGGTGGTGCAACCTCATCATACTTGAAAAAAATTAAATATAATAAGGAATATACTTTTCCAATCTTTTTTTCTGCAAAGTGGGTTTCCAAAAAATTGTCCATCATAAGTATAGCGAACAGTTTATCAGGATTTAGCATAAATAAATAAGACAATGCTAGTGTTATACGAAAGGTACAAAAGTCTGTCTTCCAAAGATCTTTCATACACCTACCTATGCCCTATTTCCATGGCAGCATTACCATTGGAATTGACTAAAATATATTCCGCGGTTCTTTTAAACAGTAAGCTAGAAAATAGCTTCTTAATGCAAAAAACTACAAATCCATAAAATAATTATTAGAAATGCAGGAATCAATAATTATATTGTAACTACTTACATAGTTTTACTTGTTTATTTACATGTACAGCAGATACTAATAGTTGTAGTAGTAAAATAGTAAATAAATAAATTATATATGCTTAATACATAACCAATCTAAATTGCAGTTGTAGTCAATAATTCACTGAAGCAAATAAACAAATAATATAAACAAAATTTTATCCCAGGTTCAAAGATTGCACATTCTTTAATTTAAAATTTATTTTAATATTACTTACATTTAGAAGCAAATGTGTACAGAATATACAGGGTGTTCCAATTAAAACTTCCCACCCGGAATTAAAAAAACCAAAAAAAACAGAGGCACGTCAATTTTCTTTTCTAGGGGGACACATGATGGCGTAAATTTTGATGTCTTGGAAGCTACCCCTTAGACAGGGGCGTAAAATACCCATAAACCCTATGGAACCCTATGTTGAGTGAAACCTCATTTTTTATTTTTTTCAATTCTGCTCACGACGACATACTTTTTAAATTTTGGTTTTAGATATGACAATAAAATCATCATTTAAAGTATAAAACAAACTGTCAATGAATAAAAGAATGTGTTCAAATGGGTTTCCCTCCGGTTCCATACAATAATAAGATCTTTCAGAATGAACATTTCGAAGCATTTCAGGCGTTATCTGAAGACATTCTTCAACAATTTATAAAAAAAATTGTTTCGTTTATCCGTCAATACAAAAACTTCATAGTCCATCAGTTCAACTTTGTTACCAGTTTTACTTTAAACGGGACAATATTGTCTCGTCTTGTCTTGCCGAGACAATATCCAGTAAAATCATCACAAAGTCTTCAGGAATTTCTGTACCTAGTTACCGCCGAATCTTAAAAATTCATAAGTATCACCCATACAAAATTAATTTTGTACAAGAAATTAGTAAAGACGATGCTTGCAGTTCTGTGAAGAAATTAGTGATTGTGTCCGAAGGAATCCAAATTTTTTGTATTCATCACCCATACAAAATTAATTTGGTACAAGAAATTAAAGAGTAGAATCTGGGGTTTTCAATGATAAAGTCATCCAATTTCGCCGCTACTAGTTTTCATTAGTTAAACCACTATCTCAAATTTCATCTATCGTAAAGCATCATCAGATATATTAGAAAAATATAATATTTTTTAGACCCCTGGCTTATTTAAACTTTTTGACCTAAAATGATCTGAGAAACCCACCCCTGATATGACATGAATTATACATAATATGTATCTGGGGATATCTTATAAAAATATAGAAATACATATGATACTTGAATATTGTACCTAGATACAAGATAGGTAACGAATTATATCAAGAAACAATAAAAGAATAGAAGTGAAACCTGTACTCATTAAAAATACATTAAATGTAAGTTGGCTGTTAAATGCAAAGCATTGCTCTGCCACAATGAACATAAATTATCAACAATGTATTGAAGTACGCCTAACCTATTTTTTATGTACTTGTAAGATCATAAAAGAAAACATAAATCGGACGCCACAAATGCATATATTATTTTAAACTGGCCGTTTAACCGTTGTTAAATGATTTAACGATTTCCTAACCGCTTAAATTATACTTTACTCCAGTAAAAATATTTTGGTTTAAGTACAAAACCAAAATTTTATAACGCGTCTGTGTGTAACCAATTTAATATTTGTTTTTATATGTAGTTAATGATATGCATATTAAAATACCAAATGGAAATGTACAAAAACAATAAAAAGTATATAAAGTGTTTCCCACTGAAATTGATAATAACTGTAAGTTTCTTAGTTGTATGCTCTTTTGAGGAGATCAAATATTCATATTTAGAAAAAAACAACTGAACGTCGCTTATACAACTTCTAAATCAAAGTTATATTTTTTAAATAATAATAATTAATTAATACATATGTACTTTTTTAATTAACTTTTTAATTTGTTTCAACGCTACGGATATTCCAATCGACAATTATACATTTTTCATGTCATTATTAGTATATTTTATTATTTTATATTAAATTATAACAAGAGAAAGCTAACAACATTTATAATGTATTGAGTCAAATATTTATGCGTAATAAAATTTTAATAACAAATAAGGTTGAAGAAAGAAAGCTCTATGTAAGTCTCGAGTAAATTGTTTTGACATGACATAATTATGGAATCAATAAGCTTAAGCTTTAAACCAATGTGTTCGTTAATACTTCATGTACATTAATTTACACAGTGTGTCCGTTTAAATTCTTGAGAACAGTTTTTCCAGATGAGATATTCCTTGTCTTGATGAATCACTGAAATTGCTACATGTCACTAAGTATTACGATATTGAGACTACTACGTTTGTGTTATCGATTTATTTCGGTTTTAACATCTTGGTGAAATCTTTCTCCCCGAATCCTCAAACCGAATCAAATTCTCCACTTTGGGGTTCAAAACCGAACAAATTTTTAATGGTATCTTTTGTATGTTGATTGCTCAGAGTTAAAGCTTTCTTTCTTTAATCTTACTTGTTACTTAAATTAATTTTTTTTTTTTAGTCTTGAATTTAGAACTTGAGAGTATTTAACAGACTTGATCCAGTCAAATGGACCTCTGTTTCGGATTCAGCGACCCTAAAAACCTATAAATATATTGGTTTACTTTGTTGGCAAATGATTCTCTACATTTGACCTTGAACTGACCTTAACCCAGAGCTAATCGGGTCAAACAGACACTGGATTCGTTTTCAGCGACCCCAAAAATGTATAAATATGAAGGTTTACTTTGTTGGCAATTGATTCTCTACATATGACCTTGAACTGATCTTAATCGAGACATGATGAAGGCAAATAGACAAGGGATTCGGATTCAGGACCCAGAAAACATACAGATATCATGGTCTTCGGACCTCCCACTCTTTTTTTTGTGGAGCATCAGTTANTGTTCATTTATAATTACTCATGCTGAAGTAATGACAGTCAAAGCTTTTACACCCTGTATACATGACAAACATGACATGTTGTTATTGGGATATCCATATTTTCGACACAAATTACATTAATATTATATCAGAAAAAAATATAGAAGCAAACATATGGTATTATTATATTTTTGAAATCAGAAAAATTAAATATATAAAAGAATTAAAAAATAGAGGGTGATTTAAGAAAACATAACTTACATCTACAAGCTTCACATAATAATATGATAATGAATTGTTTTTTTAACGAGATTTTTAAGCCCATAAATGATCGTAAAACTTTTGTAGAGAAGTTTTTCCTAAAGTTACATATAAAAGGGTGATAATTTTAATGGAAACTCCTACCTAAAGCTAACTAACAACAATAATCGTAATCATATGACATTTATCACACACAAACCTAACACACGTAGTCTAAATTACATAATATGTGTAAAACAATTAAATGAAATAGGTATCATAATACCATCCGATATGCTGAAAATTATTTTAAAATCAACAATCCCTATGAGTACATTAAGTCATATTTTACTTAGGTATATGTAGAAAATACATTCTCTAAACGTGAATTACTTTCCCAATTCTATTTATTATCTTTAAAGAGATAAACCGCCATTATTTTTTAACTTATTTATTGATAACGGACCGGAATAGACATACCAGGAATATTTAGTCCATTCAGCTACACTATTTTCTAAAACTATTTACTGCATCTTTTACTACATTTAATGAAATCATAATGATTCTTTTCTAATGTTCATTTATTTATGGTTTTAAAATTTATTGTAGGACCTAGAAAACAAATTATTAAATAGTAACGTATGAAGGCATTGTAATCAATTACCTTAAGTCCAAACTTGGAAAAGCCGAATGAGAAAAGGAAACAATACGGCATTTTATGCGTATCTGGAATTGCAAAGATTTAATAACCTAAGCTCAGAACAGAGATGACGTAAGCATTCTACGGATGACGAGATTGCAATCGTGAACAGCTTTAGCGGAAACAGTAAATTCAAACCCCGATTTCATCCCCTTTCAGTACTCGCCTAGATTGCCATCTCGTAGAATGCGACCACTTCAACTGGGATTACTACATGTAAGTATTCACCGTAGCTGATTAAGTCATATAACTCAACAAAGAAATATTGTCTTTTTATGATCCTTCTAAAATACATATATATCATAAATCTTTCATAAGCAATTATTTATTTATTTGTTAGCACATATACGAATATCACTATGAATATTCCCATCTAATATAAACATACATTATATACAGAGTGTGCCATTTAACACTCCCGCTGCCAATATCTCCGAAATGAAGAAATATATATTAGTTCCGGAAATTGGGATTATTAGGTCCTTCGAATAGCTTCAGATTGTAGTTAGGTTAGTTCAAATCTTTCTGTATAGGTGGCGCGGTACTAAAACATTTTTTGATTCCTGGAACGTGGAAATGCAGTCCATCTGAAAGATCGTTAAATTTGAGTAATTTTTGGAATATAAAGGGTTTCCCTATATTTACCTGGTTTCGAGATATGTCGACTTCAAGACGCAAACTGATAAAACTGTAATTATTTGAAAATTAATATGTGTCATCTGTCATTGTTTTATTTTAAACAAATGGCATGAGCCACTTATGACTGCACTTTTTAATAACATTCGTCTCTGCCCCTTATAAGATGTACATTTTTTTTTCTGCAGTTGATCAATCGTTTTTTTTTATAATTTATTGTTCGTTAGTTAGTATGTGCCGTGAATAAAGTCATTATAACAATATTTTAAAATAATATTTTGTCTCGGTGTGATTTAAATAAAATAATAAACTTTCATATATTGTATTGCATATTGAAGTCGACATATCTCTAAAACAAGTAAATATAAGAAAAAACTTTATATTACAAAAATTACTCAAAATTTAACGATATTTCAGATGTATTTCCACGTTCCAGGAAACAAAAAATTTTTAGTTTCGCCATGCCATCTACATGGTGTCCCTGAAAAGGATGGACAACGCTTGACCACAGATTCCTTGGATGAAAATAAGACTATTTAGCCTAACTTACCTTTATACAAAAGTGAACGCCTAGTGAGAGATAGCCTTCTAAATATAGAACAGATAACCTAATTTTTTCCAAATAAATTGAAAACTGTTTTTCTTAGAAACTTCAAATTTGGTATACCTATTTTTTTATATACGGGCAAGGTAAATATAGAATTTGGTGAGAATACATATACAGGATGTTCTCTTTCTAGTGCCTGTGCGCCACTGGCTATCCCGTAACTTTTTTGTGTGTACCCCAATGACGACAGAATTTATATTTTTAAAAATAAGCACTATTTTAGAAGATTTTTTTCCTCTAACAATTTTTGATATCGTTTATGGATTTCGAGTAAATTTAACATATTTTACACATTAAATAATATAAAATCAGTTTATGATAATTAGAACAGTCTAGTACGAGGTGCCATATAACAAAGAAACAAATTCATAAAAATAATTAAAAGGTTCAATGTCAAGCTAGGTGTGATGTTTTTTATTGAAATTTATACTTTTGTTGAACAAACTGATATGTTATTAGTTTTAGGTTATTCAGCTGGTGGAACAAATTTTGGAAAGGGTCAAAGAAATTCCGCAAGGCGTTTAGCGGGAGAGGTTGGCTTTCAAAAAGTTCCGGTAATAGAGTATTAAAAGACCAGTTATTACAGGTTACTATTCTAACAGGTGGATAGATAAAGGAAATAATGACCCTTTAAAATGGCTACCTTGGTCCCCGGACCTAAACCCATGTAATTATTTCCTTTGGGGAGCGTTAAGAACAACAGTATAACTTTTTAGTAAATACAGAAAACGAATTATGGGAAAGAATAGAAAATGAAATAAATGTTATGAGAGGTATTGCACAATTATTGGACAAAATTCATTTTAATTTTCTAAGAATTAATGCTTGCGTTTAAGAACAAGGAAGTCACTTTAAACATTTACAGCAATATTATTTTAATGTGATTACAAATATCAATTTAGGTTTATTTATGTTCATGTTGACTTTCTTACATTATTAGTTGTTTATTTAAAATATTAGTGATGTTTTTTATTTAATTGATTGATAATACTAAGACTAAAAATGTGTATTTAATTTTTTTTAATGTGACGTTTTTTCGTTATTATTCCTTGCTTTGAGGCTGCAGTTATATATTATTTTTTACAAATCAGAATTTTTTACTATATTTAAAGTATAAAAAATGCTAATTTTACTCGCAATCCATAAACGATATCAAAATTTTGTAAGAGCAAAAAAAATCTACTAAAATAATGCTTATGTTTAAAAATATAAATTCTAGCCACACACAAAAAAATTACGGGATAGCCAGTGGCGCACAGGCACTAGAAAGAGAACATCCTGTATAGGTATTATCACCAAATTTTTTATTTATGTTGCCCTTGTATAAAAAAAAATATGTGTATCAAATTTGAAGTTTCTAAGAAAAATAATTTTCAAATTGTTTGAAAAAACTAGGTCATATATTCTGTTTTCGTGGAGCTAACCAAATACCTTTCCACTACTTAATGCTCTGCTACCAATAGTTTCGTGGAGATAACTAAATACTTTCCACCAATTCTTTATTAATATTCTTTATTTAAAAACATGAATCACGCTTAAAGCGTAGAAATACAAATTTGATGTTTTTACAGTTGACATTTCCCAAAACAATTCATTTTTTTCTCTGTTTTTGATTAATATTACAAATCTGACCATGCCCCCCAGTTTGAAAGAGCTAGAAAACTTTCAATATATACATATACATACATAATACATTACGTACATATACACATATATACATAAATTAAGGATAACAAAATACCTATATAAATATTACACAAATATAAAAAAAACCCAGAGCCATTTGCTCGGAATTTTTTTTTCAATTTAACAATAGAAGTATGCTAAAAATTAACAGTTTCTTTTTAGTATCAACTAAGCACGATCACTACACCCACAACACGACGCTAGGAATTTGACAGCTGATCTTCTTCCAGGGGTAAAGGACATATATTCGCAAACGAGCGCCTGATTAGCCCGATTTGAGTGCGGACTGTTGGCACTCGCGACACTCCGTCCTTCCCAGGATGCACCTCCTCGACTCTGCCTAACTTCCACCTTAGAGGTGGTTGGTTATCCTCTTTTATTAAAACAAGAGCTCCTTTTACTAACTTGTCGTGGTTAGAACGCCATTTTGATCTGGTTTTGAGCTCTGAAACGTACTCTTTGCTCCAGCGGCTCCATAGGTGCTGGACGACTTGTTGCATGTGCTTATATACGGACAGGCGGTTCACAGGAACAGTAGATACGTCATGCTCTGGAACTGCCGTTAGTGGTCGACCCACGAGAAAATGCGCAGGAGTTAATGGACTTATTTCTTCGGGCGAATTAGAAACTGCAGTCAACGGTCTAGAATTAAGGATTGCCTCTACTTGAACTAAAATCGTATAAAACTGCTCAAAAGTAAAATAGACGTCTTTAAAATATTCGCTTTAAATGAAACTACACTTTTAACCCCTGCCCCCATAACCCTCAAAAATGAGGAGAATGGGGAGGAATAAATTTCCACTCAATTCCCTCCTTCTGTGCCGAAAACTCTATATCAATGCTATTTAATTTGATAAAATCGCTTAGCTCACGCATCTCGCGAGATATTGCCACAAAATTTGTCCCATTGTCGCTATATATTAGGCTACATTTGCCTCGTCGGGAGACAAACCTGTGCAGCGCAGCTAAAAATGCCTCTTTTGTCAATTCTTGCACCAATTCCAGGTGAACCGCTTTTACAGCAAAACATACAAATAAGCAAATGTACGCCTTTGACAACCGACATCCCCTACCAGCCTTACTTTTAATAATAAATGGGCCTGCGTAGTCAACTCCTGTAACCTCAAATGGGTATTTTGGACTTAGACGATGCTCAGGTAAGGGAGCCATAATAGGTGTTATAGCATTAGCCTTAAAACGGTAACATGTAATGCAATGATTAATTACTTTGTTGCAAAGACGCTTACCACCTACGATCCAGAATTCTTCCTTAATACTAGCTAAGACATGACTCGGTCCTGCATGCAATAACTTTACGTGAAAATCTTTAATAAGGAGGGCAGACAACGTACAGTCAGAAGATAAAATTATAGGATGTTTTTTCTCAAAGGCAAACTTTGCATAAGTTAGCCTGCCATCTACCCTCAATATTCCATTTTCATCAACAAATGGATTTAAATTAATTACCTTGCTACTTTTATCTAAATTTTTACTTCTATTTAATTTTTTCATTTCATTCGGAAATCTTTCAATTTGAAATAATTTTACTAGCGTAAAGAACGCGTTTTGTATTTCTTGCAAAGAAATTGAATTAATAACTCGATTTATTTCCTTTTTTGTCTTGCAATTATTTATAAATCTGAGCATCCACGCAACCACTCGCTTCAGCTTACCTAAGTCTGAAAACTTCTTGAAAATTTCTTCACTTCTTTGCATTATTAAAACTTCACGACTATCTTTCCGTACATCTGGCATATTAGAACAATTGATTTTTCTATTCGGCCAATTTAAAGATTGTTCTTTTAACCAGTGTGGCCCGTGCCACCAAAGATCGCAATCAACTATTTCTTTAGGCGCGACGCCTCGCGATAGAATATCCGCCGGATTATCCTTGCTTGGCACGTGACGCCACTGATCGAATCCCGTCAAACTTTGTATCTCGCTTACGCGGTTACTAACAAAAGTTTTTAATTTATATGGCTGAGTTTTTAACGAACATAAAGCGATCATCGAGTCCGACCAAAAGAAGCATTAATCGAATGATATCCTAAACGAATCTTTCACCTTTTTTGCTAGCCTAGTGGAGCTACTTTGCACTTGGCACACAGTAACTTAACGAAAATCTCTCCTATTTCGTTAGTAGATCTAATGTAAATACAACCTCCGTAGGCTGCCTCAGACGCGTCGCAAAACCCGTGCATATCAACGCGTTTCGCTGAATTGCATAATACGTGTCTTTCTATGCGTACATTATTCAATAATAGCAAACCGTCGGCAAATTCTTTCCACCGTCTTTTTATTGGTGGGGGTACAGATTCATCCCACGATAATTTTTCTAGCCAGAGCTTTTGTAATAAAATTTTGACACTGATTATGCAAGGGTCAAGCAATCCTAAAGGATCAAATATTTTAGATATTTCTGAAAGTATTACTCGTTTTGTTATTTCTGCGTAATCACAAGACCGCGCGATTTTATATTGTAGAAGATCGGAACATGGGCACCACATAATGCCTAACGTTTTTACATTTTCTTGTTTACCAAACTCAATCACCCTTTTATCTGAATGTTTGTCATTGATATTTTTGAGAACTTCGCTATCATTTGAATAAAACTTTCTCAACTCAAAACAACCCTGCTTTAATATGTCAGTTACACCCTTGCAAATGTTCGCGGCATCGTCTACAGTATCGGCGCCGGTCAAAAGGTCGTCAACGTAGAAATCGGATTTGATAATGCGAGCTAACTCCGACTGATTAACACTATTTTCTTCCGCCAATTGAAAAATGCACCGAATAACCAAAAAAGACGCTGAAGTCGTACCATAGGTCACTGTTTTTAACTCCCATACCTCTAGCTCGTCTTCAGGATTTTCGCGCCACAAAACGCGTTGCAAACATCGCTGCTCAGGCTCTAATAATACTTGACGGTACATCTTGGCGATATCCGCCGCAACTACATACTTATGCTGTCTGAACCGTAACAATATACTAAGCAAATCCTGCTGGATGGTTGGACCTGCAATTTGCAAATAATTTAATGAAAATCCTGATGATGTTGGCGCACTGCCGTCAAATACTACCCGCAATTTTGTAGTTATGCTTTCTTCACGCAAAACCCCCTTGTGAGGCATATAATAGCACGACTCGTCTTTTGTAGTTTTTACTTTTTCCATGTGTCCAAGCTGAGCATATTCTCGCATGAAATCAACGTAGATTCTTTTAAATTCCGGCCTTTTCGATAGTTTAGATACGAGAGACAAAAATCGTTTACTTGCCTCCTTGAAGGATTCACCTAATTTAGTTACAGGTGATTTCACCGGCAGTGATACTACAAACCGTCCCTCTGAATCACGTGTTGTTGTCTTAACAAAATGTTCCTCATACGCAGTTTCTTCATCAGACAATACCGGTTTTACGTCAATCTCTTCTAGCTGCCAAAACTTTTGCAAGCTAGCCTGAATCTCAGAAAGTTCGCACGCGGTCTTTATATATTCTAAATTTTGAGAAAAATAACAATTTACCTCTGAAGTTAATTTATTCATGGGACCGGCAACAACCCACCCAAATCGTGTCTTTTGCAGTACCGGGCCCTTATCTAACGTAATCATACCAGTACACTTGATGTCATAATACAAATCAGCCACGATGAGCATTTCAACAGTACTTGGTTTGTAAAAGCTAGGATCAGCTAACCTTAAATTTCGCGGAATATCCAAATCACCGGGATTGATCCTGCCCTGTGGCAAACATCCGGTTATGATATCGAGCACAAAGCAATATAGTTCAGACTCATAATTACCATGTACAGACTGCAGTCTCACTTTGCACTTACTACGAATGGTTGAGCATTTTTGATTTAAACCTCGCATCAAATTTATTTTTTTCGGTAGGTAAATCTAACTTTTTACACAATTCCTCCGTGATAAAACTCGACTGCGAGCCGCTATCTAACAATGCACGTACTATATGTGCCCCGCCATCTTTATCTACTACTTTTACCTGAACCGTTGAAAGAAGTACTTCATTTACACCGCTACATGCTGATAACGCGATCGAATCAGCAGATTTCCTAATACACCCTTTGTTTGCATCATTTTCCGATACTGTATCATTTGAACTTTCTGGAACCTGTCTCGCTTCCCCCATATTTACGCTATTTTCATTGGGAGCCCGCGATGAAACGTTACTTTCCGATTTTGTACTGTGAAATAAAATATGATGCTTCTCATGGCATTTTTCACATGTTTTCATTCTACACATTCTACTAAAATGCCTTATTTTCAAACAGTTTAGGCATAAACGTAAGTATCTTGCCTTGGATAACCTATCATTAACATTCAACTTTGTAAATTTTTCGCACATAGATATTGTGTGATTACCACTGCACATAACGAATTTCTTCTCTGGTGCGTCCCGTGTAGCCATAAACCCTCGCGAACTACCACGCGTATTGTCTCGCGAATTTGAAGAAGTACGTTTAAAATCATTTTGAGCTATTGCTTCTAGCACCTCTGCATGCCCCTGTAAGAAAATTTTTAAATCTTCGAAAGACGGGTGCGGATTATCTGATTTATAGCTTTCCCAATTTCTTAAGGTAACATTGTCCAATCTGGAACTGACCAAGTGTATCAGCAACGTATCCCAGTGCTTCACGGGTTCATTTAGCTGTTCTAGAGCCCTAAGATTTTTTGTAATATCATCAAGAATTTTCCGAATGCCCAATGCGGATTCCTTTGTCATTTGCTCCAGGCTGAACAATGCACGTACATGGTTTTGTACTAGCAACATATCACTATCATACCTATCTAAAAGAGCATTCCATGCCACTTCGTAATTGGCCTCAGATAATTCAAGCGCTTTTATAATCTAAGCTGCGTCTCCGTCCAAGCTAGCCCGGATGTAATAAAACTTTTGCACCCCCGTCAAAGTGATATTTTTATGTATTAATGATTGAAAAGTGTCACGAAATTCAAGCCAATTATGATATGAACCGCTATACTTAGGCAAGGAAATTGTCGGTAAACGTACATTTGATAGTTGATAATTTGTGTTGTCATGTGACTGACCAAGAGTACCTTGAGAAGGAGGGACTTGGGGGGATCGATTATGATCATTTATAATTTTTCGTGCCAATGACATATTTGAAAAATAGCTATTTTCAAATAACTCTCTTCCTTTTAGGTGGTTTTCCAACTCATTAGGATCGTCAGTACATTCCTCTAATTCAGATTGAAACTGATCAAAATTTATATTACAATTTTCTATTCCTGTGATTCTTTCCTCTAACTCTATTAAATCTACTTCACCTAATTATTTTTTGGCATTTAAACCAGCAACAAACTTTGCAAATAAAGTCAATTTAGCTTTACAAGTACCTCTCTTTTTAACTAACTGAGCCAAATACATTTCTCTTTAATTATTTAAACAACGTAATTATTTTACTTTAGCAAATACAACCTTTATCTAGACCGCGACGCAAGGATATGCCAACACAGGAGCCGGGCCAACCAACCTGCAGAGGACCGCTACAGTTTACCTCGTTTCTTTTCGCGCCGCCGCCGCCGTCTATACTCTTTTTTGGATGCTAGCTGCTTGCCTGGTCCCCTTCTAGATCCTTAACGCTAGTACACACCAGCACCTTCGTCTCCTCTCAGCGTCCAACGTATGCCACAGATATGTCTGCCTCGGCCGGTCACGTTCAGGGGACGCCGCTTAGACTTACGTTTTTCTTCCACCAGTGGTACCTTCTTCTAGCCACCACAACAAACAGCAAAACCACGCTCTGTTACCAATGTTTTCGTGGAGCTAACCAAATACATTTCCACTACTTAATGCTCTGCTACCAATAGTTTCGTGAAGATAACTAAATACTTTCCACCAATTCTTTATTAATATTCTTTATTTAAAAACATAAATCACGCTTAAAACGTAGAAATACAAATTTGATGTTTTTACAAAACAATTCATTTTTTTCTCTGTTAGTAATTTGATTAATATTACAAATCTGAACATATTCTGTATTTAAAAGGTTATATCTCAGTAGGCGTGCAACTTTTGTATATAGGCTGAATAGTCTTATTTTCATCCAAGGAACCTGTGGTCAAGCTTTGTCCATCCTTTCTCTACACTCTGTATATTGGAAAATAGAAAAGTTCTCATCAAATCGCTGAATGTGAATTTAGAGTCAAGACAATAAAATTAAATAATTTTTCTATGTAATGCCCCTTTAAATAGCTAGA
Organism: Anoplophora glabripennis; assembly: GCF_000390285.2. Lineage (NCBI taxonomy): Eukaryota > Metazoa > Arthropoda > Insecta > Coleoptera > Cerambycidae > Anoplophora > Anoplophora glabripennis. Next base: position 23,044 of record NW_019417704.1, on the reverse strand, counting down.
AAATGATAAAGGTTAGAAAACAATATTTTTTCCCCGAGCAATCCTTTATTAGGAAACTGGGAATTTGATCATCTCGCATGTCATTTTGTTTTTCAGCTTCATAATAGATGTGCTAATATAATTCTCAGGAAACTGAAACAAGTTAGAACAAGACTGATATATGTAATTTGATAGATTTAAAGCAGGGATGCACATACCGCGGCCCGCTGTCGATGTTTATGCGGCCCGCCAACGAATTTTAAAAGTATTCTACTCGCCGCGCTCCAGTCCAAGCATATTATTACGAGACTAGAAATCTGTCGCATCAACTAGATTACAGATTCGCGAAACACGTCGATCCCCGAACAAAGTGGATGGTTCTCGATGTTTGGTAACTCGTATAAATACGACGCATCGCCGGCTACCGGGGCAGTTAAGTTTTGACTACGGATAAGCGAACGTTATACTGTTTGAGAACTGTAATCTGTGACGAGTAAATATTTCGTCGTTCGAACTTGGCTTTTACCGACTGTAACATATAATATTAATTTTGATATGGATAAACCAGGCCCCAGTAAGAAACGTAGTCGTAAGGTTGAAGATGAAAATCGACAGTTTCATGATATTTGGACCGAAAAATACTTTTTTATTTCATCGCATAACAAAATTGTCTGTTTAATATGCAAGAGTAGTGTTTCTATTCCGAAGGAATATAATGTGAAAAGGCACTATGAAACCCAGCATCCAACTTTTACCAAATTAACTGGCGAAAATCGAACGCAAAGAATTTCCACTTTACAACGGGAACTAATAGGCCAGCAATCTATGTTTACAAAACCAATTCAAGATGCTGAAACAGCCACTGAAGTTAGCTTTGAAATATCTCGAATAATAGCGAAAACTTGTCGGCCTTTTAAAGATGGTGAGTTTGTTAAGCAATGTTTGGATATCGCCGCAAAAAAAATTTGTCCGGAAAATGTAAAGAAGTTTGAAAAAATTCAGTTAAATCGGATGACTGTTCAAAGAAGAATTACCGCATTAGCAGATAATATAGAAGAGCAATTAGCTACGAAATCGAGAAGTTTTGAGTATTTTTCTATAGCGCTCGACGAATCTACAGATATAAGTTCAACTGCTCAACTATTAATATTTTTACGAGGTGTAACGCAAAATTTTGAAGTGAGTGAAGAACTGATTGGTATGAGTTCTTTGACAAGTCAAACCAGGGGAAGTGACATGCTCAAAGCTCTTCTAGAAAAATGTTCTATAATGGATTTGGATTTAACGAAAATATCTGGAATTACAACTGACGGAGCACCTTCAATGGTTGGAAGTACATCTGGGATAGTAACTCTGTTAAAAACATATTTACAAACTAAAAACATAAATACCAAGGAATTAATGCAGTTTCATTGTATTATACATCAAGAGGCCCTCTGTTCAAAATTATTGGGATTTGAAAATGTTATGAAAGTTGTAGTACCTACCGTAAACTTTATAAAATCACGAGGTCTCAATCACCGACAATTCAAACAATTTCTCGAGGATATTGAAAGCGAATATGGTGATCTCCTGTTTTACACTGAAGTAAGGTGGCTAAGTCGTGGGTTGACACTACAGCGATTTCTTAACTTGATTGAAGAAATCCAACTATTTCTGGCGGAAAAGAAAAACGACGTCCCCGAACTCGACAACCCTGATTGGCTGTGTGACTTAGCGTTTCTTGTAGACATCACAAATCACTTGAATGTCTTAAATACGCGACTCCAAGGCAAAGATCAATTGATTTCGCAGCTATACTCTCATGTTTCGTCCTTTCAATGCAAATTGAGTCTTTTCAGGACACAAATCAATTCAGCCAATTACGGCCATTTTCCGAACTACAAAAAAATTATGGAGAAGTTCAATAAAACTGACGTCAATTTCGCTCATGTTGAAAAAATTGATATTTTGATACAAGCTTTTGAAAATCGTTTTGTAGACTTCAAAAAAGTTAAACCGCTATTGGACATTTTCAGCAATCCTTTCAACATTTCACCCGAAAATGCGCCGGAATTAATGCAGCTGGAATTAATAGACATGCAAAATGATGATAATTTAAGAAACAAATTTAATGAAGGTAATTTACTCAACTTCTACCGTTGCGTTGATAAAAACGCTTATAAAGAGTTGCGAATAAATGCATTGAAATGCGCAAGCTTATTTGGATCGACGTATATTTGTGAACAAACGTTTTCAGTGATGAAACTTAACAAAACGAAAAACCGAAACCGTCTGGCAAATGAAAATTTGGAAGCAATTATACGTGTGGCTACAAGTAATGTGGAGCCAAATATAAAAAAACTTGTTAGTTCAATGCAATGTCATGCATCAAAATAATAAAACATGAAATATTACATTGTAATGATTACATAATTATTACAACAAACATTTTTGAAGGTTATTTTATTTTTATCATTGTATTTCATACTATTTAAAAATAAAAATTTTGTGTTAATAAATATTGTTTGTAGTGGCCCGTCCTTGGCTTATATTTTTCCCGAGTGGCCCTTGTTGGCTATAGGTCTGTGCATCGCTGATTTAAAGCATATGTCATTGTATCATCTACATATATATAGAGTTCTTCAAGGTAAGTGGCCTATTAGACGTTTCAAAAGAACTAAAGACAATATGACTCTGAAACTTTGTTTACGGGAGTTATCAGATATGTTCTCTTCAATGAAAATAATGCTATCAACGTAGCACTTCCGGTTATACCGGAAGTAACTGTCAACTTCGTTATTTTAAATGGAACACGCTATATATTATTGCATTATCGACAAGATAAATTAAAAATAAGTAAAAAATGTTAAAGCTTCCCTGTACCTAAATCTAACCATTTTAGATATAATCGTCATTTTACAAAAATTTTGACAGATGCAAGCGTTTCAAAAATTCCATCTATCTACCTTTTTTTGTTCTGGGAGCTTTCACTTGCTTTTCGGAATACACAAAGAACATACCATGCACTACCTTACCTTATGAAAATTACCTGAAGAAAATTATACTAAGTGTATCATTTTTCACATTACATTTTGAAAACTTAAAACCGACAAAACTTTTTAAATTCTAATGGAAGACCCTGTAGCTTTCTGCATCATATTATAGAAAATCAAATTCTCTTTTCACCGATACAGGCACTGTAGGAGTTATCTACAGTCTCAATTTTCTCAGATATTAGCGGTTTTCTTCCATTCTCAAGAATATTACTTTAAAAATATCATCAAATGTGCCTTGAAAGGCAAATATTGGTACTGTCACTCAGTATTCTACAAGTATCAAGTATTTGCTCCACAAGAAAAATGTAAAATAATTATTCTAATGAATATATTTGGAATTTTTTTAAAGAATAGCAAAGACAATAAATAAAATAATTTCAAATAACTAATGAATGCATTATTATAATTGTATGATATTTGAAAAGAAGTTGAGAGGATACTATAATTTAAAATTTTGGTTATTTTACATTTCATTGTTTTCTTAATGAAAGGATGCTTATTTACTCTTTATTGTACTTACAGTTGCTAATAATTATTGTAGGTATCCCAATGGAAGGAAAAACAAACGTGAACCAGCGCACTTTATTAATGTAATTATGAAAAAAAAATCAATGTTCTACAAAGAACGCTATTGTATGTAGATGGCCGAGTTTCATTTGCGTCCAATTCTTCAAATTTTGCAAAATATCAAATCATAGAAATGCAGCTAATACTGATTCATGGTGAATGTCCGTCCACACAAAAAAGAAAAGTTGTCTGTACTTTTCATGTGACATATGTTATTTGTAGTATTTTTGCCTCCTGATCACGAATACGGTGTCAGATTGAGCTATCACATCACAGGAATTTCCTAACCTCAAAAAACAGATAAAAAATAGCAAAAATTCACGAAAAAGTGCTAGGAAAAAAATATTTTTTTTTCTATATTCAAATGTTCATTTATATAGTTAAGACCCCGCCCAACGTTAATCCGCGATCAGAATTAATGATTATTTTTCTAACCTCAAAAAAACGGGTCAGTTAAGGTCAGATATCACGAATTTTCAAAAAATAACTAAATCGCACCAAATTTGGTTTACGGGGGTTTTCTGGGTCACTGATCACGGATCCAAGGTCAATTTTGTAAAATTCAAGATGGCGGATCCAAAATGGCCGACCAAATTTTCAAATAACAGAATCGCAGTAAATTTGGTATACGGGGGTGTTTGGGGTCGCTGATTACGTATTCGAGGTCAGAATTGCGAAATTCATTTTGTAATACTTTACTTTATAACCTGAGTACCCAATCATGTGTTAACCCCCTTTTTTCGGCTATATCTTGTTCTTTTTTCTGTAAAAGATCTATTCACGGGTTGAATTTTATAAATCTGATCTCGGATTCGTGATCAGTGACCTCGAAAACCCCCGTATACCAACTTTGGCGCGAATGTGTTATTTTTTGAAAATTTGATAGGCCGTCATCTTGAATTTTGCAAAATTGACCTCGGATCCGTAATCAGCGATCCCGAAAACCCCCGTATACCAAATTTGGCGAGAATTTGTTATTTATTGAAAATTCGTGATATCTGACCTTAATTTACCCGTTTTCTTGAGGTTTGAAAAAGAACCATCAAATCTGACCGCTAATTCACGTTCGGCGGGGTCTTAACTATATAGATGAACATTTGAATATAGAAAAAAAAATTCCTAATTTTCCTAGCACTTTTTCGTGAATTTTTGCTATTTTTGACCTGTTTTTTGAGGTTAGGAAATTCCTGTGATGTGATAGCTCAATTCTGACACCGGATTCGTGATCAAGAGGCAAAAATACTACGGATAACATATCGTCCCTCTTATCACGTTGGGGCGTATAATCCAAGAAATGATAATAGGGTCGATATGTCGCATGAAAAGTACAGACTACTTTTTTTTGTGTGGCTGTGTTATTCTGCATTTTTCTTGTCGAGAAAGTACTTGATACTTGTAGAATACTGAATGACAATACTAATATTTGCCTTTCACAACACATTTGATGATATTTTAACGTAAAAATGTAAGTAAACCGCAAATATCTGAGATAATTGAAATTGTAACCCCTACAATGCCTATTCTATAATACAGAGGTCGGCATAAGTCAGGCAACGCTCTCGAAAAATCGGCATAAGTCCGGCAACGCTCATAAGTCTAGCAACGCTGTCGAAAAAGATTAAAACGAAGCATGTTCGTGCTTCAGACAATTGTGTCTGTGTCATGAATATGATAACACGTGCTCGTCGAGTAGACGCGTTTTCAAAATGAAAATTAATGCTCTTAATGCAAATTGGTTGCCTGACTTATGCCGACCCCTGTCTAATGCAGAAAAATGCAAGGTGTTTGAATTTAAAAAGTTCTGTCGGTTTAAAATTTTCAAAATGTAACATGAAAAATGAGACACTTAGAATAATTTTCTTCAGGATTTTGATAGCGGAAGGTCAAAATCTCGAAAACGATTAGATTTAGGTACAGGGAAGCTTTAAAATTTTTGACTTATTTTTAATTTATCTTGTCGATAATATATAGGGTATTCCATTTAAAACAACGAAATTGACAGCTACTTCCGGTATAACCGGAAGTGATGGCATTATTTTCATTGAAGAGAACATATCTGATAATCCCCGTAAACAAAAGTTGAGAGTTATATCGTCTTTGGTTGCTCTGAAACGTCTAATAGGCCACTTACCGTGCAGAACCCTGTATATACAAGGTGTTTCAGAATAACGTGTACAACGGAAGACCACAGATTCGTGGGCTCAAAATAGGCAGATCTATACTCCGCGGTCGAAATTATAAAGAGTGACTAAGACATAATATAAAAACACTATTACCATAATGCGTATAAAATATAAAATGATTTCTATACGGTTCAATATTATTTATCTTTGTGCCGCTCGCTACGCACATCGATAGAATCTATAATCATCTAGAGACCGAGTTACACTGAACGTCGATCTATATTCTATCTCTGTCTTTTGCACTTGGTAGGGAATAGGGAAATACTTTTTTAGTGGGTGTAAACGGACTTGATTTAACCCGTCCTGAGAAACGTCATAGCATAAGGGTAGACGAGGGCTCTAATTCCATGGCTATAATAAATTTATAAATTAAAAAAACACAACTGGGACGTTTTAAAATGCTGTAATAATTAAAATGGATCAAAGTGCCTGTTATAGCAAACCGTAAAAAATATTAGTTATGTTTTATTATCTTTTTTCATTATTTCCTATATCTTGTTGCCTTTTACGCAGACATGCCAATGGATTTTCGTTCCCGGCATGCTTCATCCCCCTTACTAGTCCAAAACCTAGCGATGAATCACTCTCTTTAATTTCGACCGTGGAGTATAAGCTAATTCACCTAAATCAGAAATCGCTTAGTTTGGCCGCTAGATGGCCTTAAAAGTTGATGAAAATTTTTGAATTTTGTAAATAACTCGTTTTGCTTTCAGTCTACACAATTTGGTGTTATACAGAGTGTTTTTTAAAACTTACAACTCTTACAAAATTGATGTATGGTGATAATATCCGTTCATAACTTTTTCCTCTTTCGGGCAATAATGAATATTTTTTATCTGATAGGTGATACTATTTGGAAGTTTTTGCGCCTCTTCTAGAATTTTAATTAAATGAGCGGTTTGGCTATAAAAAAATATTTTTTAAGTGCCTACATTGTCGTGCCACCCATATTATAATACTTAACACTGCTAGTAGGCACTAATTTTGTAGGTTGACTGTAATTTCTGATCTTTAAGTTATTGTGCCTGACAATTCTTAATAATGAGTGTTTACGATTATAAGATATACCACCTGTTACTTGATTTTTCGATATGGATACACACATACGACGAATTATAGACGTTCAGCCAAGTAGTCAAAAATGGACAGTTTGGTTTCCTTTCTGGGGAGTAAATGTAACCTACTAATTTAAATTCGTCATGAAGGCAGCATGAATGTTTGTGATTATACTTTGTAAAATTCGGTAGCTTAGTGGTGTTATGACCTCACAAAGATGGCCGCCGGGCGGAAATCGTAGTTTACCATTCTAAAGTCTGGTTTCATTTGTAAGGAGTAAAAGTATCATAAAAATTTTGATTTAGCATAAAGCCAGGATGTGGGATGATATTGTGTAAAATTCGGTAGCTTAGTTACGTTACGACGTCACAAATATGGGCGCCGGGTGAAAATCGTAGTATACCATTCTAAGGTTAGGTTTTATTTATAAGAAGTAAAAGTTTCATGCAAATGTCAATCCAACATAAAGCCAGGACCAATGTTTGGGATGATACTTTGTGAAATTCAGTAGCTTAGTGACGTTATGACGTGACAAACATGGTCGCCGGCCAAATTCCGTTTATGTGTATTGGCAAAAATTATTAAAATAAAATATTATATNTTTATTATTACCGTTGAGAAAGCGTTTTATTTCTTGCTGTACAGCGAAAGCAACCCTCAGTATATAGGCTGAATAGTCTTATTTTCATCCAAGGAACCTGTGGTCAAGCTTTGTCCATCCTTTCTCTACACTCTGTATATTGGAAAATAGAAAAGTTCTCATCAAATCGCTGAATGTGAATTTATAGTCAAGACAATAAAATTAAATAATTTTTCTATGTAATGCCCCTTTAAATAGCTAGAAAATGATAAAGGTTAGAAAACAATATTTTTTTCCCGAGCAATCCTTTATTAGGAAACTGGGAATTTGATCATCTCGCATGTCATTTTGTTTTTCAGCTTCATAATAGATGTGCTAATATAATTCTCAGGAAACTGAAACAAGTTAGAACAAGACTGATATATGTAATTTGATAGATTTAAAGCAGGGATGCACNAAAAACATAAATCACGCTTAAAACGTAGAAATACAAATTTGATGATTTTACAGTTGACATTTCCCAAAACAATTCATTTTTTTCTCTGTTAGTAATTTGATTAATATTACAAATCTGAACATATTCTGTATTTAAAAGGTTATATCTCAGTAGGCGTGCACTTTTGTATTGTGGGTACACATGTTTGCAAGTGACCCATATTTGAAAGCACAACGTCAAAAGCGCCGCAGGACGCCGCCGGACGAACCAGCGTTCCAAGAAGGGCTGCTGGCGCCGGTCACCAGACGCGTACCCATGAACGACCGACTTCAACCACAAGGCACTCTCCAACTACTCTCCAGCTAACCCTCAATCCGTCAACACGTCTTTTTCGACAATTTAGTTTTCAATAAAACAGTTTATTATTACCGTTGAGAAAGCGTTTTATTTCTTGCTGTACAGCGAAAGCAACCCTCAGTATATAGGCTGAATAGTCTTATTTTCATCCAAGGAACCTGTGGTCAAGCTTTGTCCATCCTTTCTCTACACTCTGTATATTGGAAAATAGAAAAGTTCTCATCAAATCGCTGAATGTGAATTTAGAGTCAAGACAATAAAATTAAATAATTTTTCTATGTAATGCCCCTTTAAATAGCTAGAAAATGATAAAGGTTAGAAAACAATATTTTTTCCCCGAGCAATCCTTTATTAGGAAACTGGGAATTTGATCATCTCGCATGTCATTTTGTTTTACAGCTTCATAATAGATGTGCTAATATAATTCTCAGGAAACTGAAACAAGTTAGAACAAGACTGATATATGTAATTTGATAGATTTAAAGCAGGGATGCACATACCGCGGCCCGCTGTCGATGTTTATGCGGCCCGCCAACGAATTTTAAAAGTATTCTACTCGCCGCGCTCCGGTCCAAGCATATTATTACGAGACTAGAAATCTGTCGCATCAACTAGATTACAGATTCGCGAAACACGTCGATCCCCGAACAAAGTGGATGGTTCTCGATGTTTGGTAACTCGTATAAATACGACGCATCGCCGGCTACCGGGGCAGTTAAGTTTTGACTACGGATAAGCGAACGTTATACTGTTTGAGAACTGTAATCTGTGACGAGTAAATATTTCGTCGTTCGAACTTGGCTTTTACCGACTGTAACATATAATATTAATTTTGATATGGATAAACCAGGCCCCAGTAAGAAACGTAGTCGTAAGGTTGAAGATGAAAATCGACAGTTTCATGATATTTGGACCGAAAAATACTTTTTTATTTCATCGCATAACAAAATTGTCTGTTTAATATGCAAGAGTAGTGTTTCTATTCCGAAGGAATATAATGTGAAAAGGCACTATGAAACCCAGCATCCAACTTTTACCAAATTAACTGGCGAAAATCGAACGCAAAGAATTTCCACTTTACAACGGGAACTAATAGGCCAGCAATCTATGTTTACAAAACCAATTCAAGATGCTGAAACAGCCACTGAAGTTAGCTTTGAAATATCTCGAATAATAGCGAAAACTTGTCGGCCTTTTAAAGATGGTGAGTTTGTTAAGCAATGTTTGGATATCGCCGCAAAAAAAATTTGTCCGGAAAATGTAAAGAAGTTTGAAAAAATTCAGTTAAATCGGATGACTGTTCAAAGAAGAATTACCGCATTAGCAGATAATATAGAAGAGCAATTAGCTACGAAATCGAGAAGTTTTGAGTATTTTTCTATAGCGCTCG